>NC_136384.1:58859075-59061575 GCF_965140285.1 Lepidochelys kempii
TGGGAAGAAAGTCCCTTCTTGCAGCTTTCCAAACAGCCCGGAGTTCCGAAAGATGAGAGCATCATGCACCTTTCCCGACTCTCCCACATTGATGTTGATGAAATGGCCTTTTGATCCACCAGTGCTTGCAACACCATTGAGAAGTACCCCTTGTGGGTTATGTACTGTTTGACAAGGTGGTCTGGTGCCAAGATAGAGATATGCATTCTGTCTATTGCCCCACCATAGTTAGGGATCCCCATTGCAGCAAATCCATCCACTATGCCCTGCACATTTCCCAGAGTCACTACCCTTCTTAGCAGAAGGGTATTGATTGCCCTGGCAACTTGGATCACAGTAGCCCCACGGTAGATTTGCCCACTCTGAATTGATTCCTGACTGACGGGTAGCAGTCAGGCGTTGCATGCTTTCACAGGGCTATCGCCACTCGCTTCTCAACTGACAGGGCAGGTCTCATCTTGGTATTCCTTTGCTTCAGGGTGGGGAAAAGCAACTCACAAAGTTCTATGAAAATGGCCTTATGCATGCAAAAGTTTTGCAGCCACTGGGAATTATCCCATACCTGCAACGCTATGCGGTCCCACTGGTCTGTGCTTGTTTGCTGGGCCCAGAATCAGTGTTCCACTGTATCAGCATGCCCCAATGCCATCATGGTATGCCAGTTACCACATCCCACGCTTCCAGGAACATCTGTGTCCATGTCCCCCTCACAAACTTCCTAGTGATTCTTAGCCAGGTTCTGCACATGCTGCAGGATAATGCACGGGGTGTTTACAATGCTCACAACAGCAGCGCTGAGCTGAGCGGGCTCCATGCTTGCCGTGCTATGGCATCTGCATAGATAACCCAGGAAAAAAGGCGCAAAATGATTGTTTGCGATTGTTTTCAAGGAAGGAGGAGGAAGGGGAGACTGACGGCATGTACCCAGAACCACCCACGACAATGTTTTTGCCCCATAAGGAATAGGGAGCTATGGGATAGCTATCCACAGTGCACCACTCCGTGAGTTGATGCTAGCCACAGTATTGAGGACACACTCCACCGACCTAATGCACTTAGTGGGGACATGCACGATCGACTGTATAAAATTGGTTGCTAAAGACTGACTTCTATAAAATCAAGCTAATTTCTTAGTGTGGACATGCCCTTAGACACAACAAATGTTGCATCTTGAAGGCTAGATGACCCTTGTGGTCTGTTCTTACGTTATGATTCTATTGTATCGTGCTACTTGTTGTTTGCAAATATTTGGTATTTAGTTATGAAAATGTTCAACTCCCCACAAATCCTAACATGAATGATTATTCTGCTAAAATAATTACATTATCATTAATAATAATATTTATTATTACCATAAGCATGTAGGAGCCCCAGTGATGGACCAAGACCCCATTGTGCTAGGTGCTGTCCAAATACAGAGCAAGAATATGATCTCTGCCCAGAGAGCCTACAATCTAAGTATAAGATAAGACAACAGTGGATGGGGGAGTGTAAGAAAACAATGTGATGTTATATTATTATTTTCTATCTCTCATGCATTAATCTCCTGTTTAGATTGGTTTACTGAACCTATCAGGGAACTGAAACAATAATATGTGACTTTAGTGCCCAATCATAAACCACTATTTGTGAATAGTCAAAGTGAACTGTTCATGAGCACTCCTCAAACTGAAATGTTTTCATAAATAGTTGGTTAATCTTCCTGAATGACAAATGCATGTTTAGTAATTGGGAGCAGCTCTTTCCTTTAAGTTTAGTTAGTCCCAGACTCCACTTTACCCCATCCGACAATCTCATCCTGTTGGTACAAGGGCCTCTTCTCTGCAGGGACCATCTTCTTCTGCCATTTGGAAGAGTCTTGCTGTGTCTGCACTTTGTGAGTCTCTCCTCTTCCCACCTCATTTCAAATATCAGATGCAAACATTTCTCCTATGTAGGACAGGCTGTGAAATTTCTATTAAAAAACATTTTTTTCAATGAAAAGCTGACCAACCTTTCAGCAAAAATATTTATGAAATTTCATTTGTGCTTTTAAACGAAGTCTTCTCTTCACCCTTGATTTACCCTGCCTAATCGCTCTACTTGGGTCATCTGTGTAATTATAGAAACTATACAAAGCATTTCAGACTTCAATTTGTGTAAACAATACTATGCAGAGTAAAGTTGTATTGTGCAGTTGGTGCTGTTGTGGAAGGATAGGGAGCCTGGATCAGGCTTTTCTCCTGAACAGTGTAGTAGGAGGGCATGAAATCTTCCCATAGCCACCAAAGATAGTGGGCATGTTTTGGGGCATGTTTAACACTCACCCCAAAAAAGGTTAGGTTCTTAACTCAGGTTAGCTCATCAGAATTTAACACCTTTTTAGCGCTGTAGACCTACCCCTAGCTATGCTGGGGAGTCATTTCAGCCTCTGGAGCTGATCTGAATGCCTTACATCCACTTCTGCTCTCCATCCCTCAGGATTGTGCAGGAGGTGCATCACAGAATTCTCCTTTCCCCCTTCAAATCTTTCGGAGGCTTATCTGATTCACTTGTTACTATTAATAGTACTTGTGTCTGTATTTATATCTAGCAAGCCATAATGTATTTATTTTATATTATATTTTATATACAATAGTGTATGTATCATTAAATGTGATTATGATTTCTTATTTGCAAAAGCAGCATATGGGAATGGTGTGGGCTTTTTTTTCTTTGAAGACTTGCTAGCTAATGCATTGGTATTTGGTGTTCACATATTTTAATATGCTGCATGCCTGAATGACAGATGATTATTTGACAAAGGAAATCTGGTCTTAAGCAAAATAGTCTAGTACTACATTTTGAAATAAACTATTATCATCACATCAGCTAAGTATATGTATCACGTTTTATAAATTTAGTAGCTGCCTATTGCCTATATTGTCTTTGTCCATGCTGACAACAAAAGGATAAATACAATGCATACAGTAGGTCCCTCTGGTTATACCATGAACATGACACATGTCATCCTATGATAAATTGGCTCTGTCTGTTCAATTTCAAATCCAAAGCTCTGGAGGCAGAGGTGTTAGGAAGCAGGCATAATTCTGGCAAACAGAGGCCTCAGATGCACAAAATTAGTGTGCATGGAACAGATAACACAAAGTGAGAGAGAGACAGGGAGGAAGTTTGCACAGGTTTGTCGACTTCCTGGGGTTTAGGTAGTACTGGCAGATGTTAGGTGTGAAAAAAACATCTGCAAGCATGATAATGAATGTAACCAGAATTTGAAGTGACAACTGTATCGAGCACAAATGTTGTCTTGTTTTCTCATTTGCATACCAATTAAATAAAAAAACAAATATTGGGCTCCAAAATTTGTTTGACAAATAATCTGTGGGGCTTACTCAGTACATCTGGGTCAAACATGTTGGCTGCTTGACATGCAGTATCAAAAGAAGATTTCAGCAAAAAAAATATATATTCAGATGGTTACCATGTACTGTACTTGCCGTAGAGATTAGAGAAGGGTCAAGTGAAGAAGTCAGTGAAGCTTGAAACCTTGTCCTGTCCATGAGCAAATGTAGCTGCTTATCTCTAGGTATTTTGTTGTGCGTTACTTTTTTTTTTAACCTACCATAATAAGAATTGGAAGGTAGTATTAATAATATATAGAGTCCGATTCTGCCTCCTTTACATGGTGCAGGTCTCTTATCCCTCAAGTAGCCCCATATTTTAATTGAGATATTCAAAATAATGTACTACTCAGTGTGAGTAAAGGAGTCAGAATAGAACTTTTAATATTTAACATTTACATTTTTCATGCTGTTCTCAAATATTAACTAGCTAACTAGTTCACCTTTGGTGAAGGTTCAGATCAATTCTTGTATTATCCAGATGAGTTCATCTATCCCTGATTCTAAACTGAATTTATTAGAGCCTAACAAATACAGTTATTCACTCTGAATGCTAAATACAAAAATAGAGCTCTGTTGAACTGAACTCTGGCTAACCTAAATGCCATCCTAACAGAACTTGGGGCATGTCTCCCAAGATGCACTCTGCCTTCCCTGTTGATGTGTTTATTCTCATTGCACTCTGGGTCTCACAAATCCAGACAGCAGCCAGTGACACCTTCCACTGAACCAGGCTGCCTCTCTAGAAAGAGCCAGTTTGGATTTTATAATGGGCAGATTCAACATCCAGCTGTTCTTACTGTTCAAGCCTCCAATTATCTTAAGGTTTTTACTATCCCCAGAGACCTTCCTCCCCAATAGTGTATTGACTATTTTAATTGAGAACGTACCTACTTGGTCCTTAACTTAAAACTTATATAATGCCCCAAACAAGAGCTTTGTTGGTGAAAGCAAAGAATCACTATGCTCTCAAATGCACTCACATAGAAAAGTGATAAAAGACAAAAACATATCACTTTTCACAAAGCAATCATTCCATATCTGACCTCTCCGTCCTTGTCCTTAAAGGAAACCTGCACAACAACTTGAAGAGATAAGACAGGGAATTGAAATTCATAACTCTGCTAGATCCTAAACAATGCTCTTAATAGAGACACTGGTTTCTTGGCTTATTATGACAATTTGTAACAGTCCAGTCTGCTAACCCTTAACTGCACACTTAAGTGCATGTGTGAACCTCTTATGCTTAACAATCTGTCCCAACTTGTATTTAACTCAAACACTGGTTATCTTCCTTGGACCTCAAGAAGAAGTCAGTGAAGCTTGAAACCTTGTCCCGTCCATGAGCAGAAGTTGGTTCAATAAAATATATTACCTCACCTATCTTGATGCTCGTATCTTGGGATCAACATGGCTATAACACTGCAAGCAATTTATATAATGTGAGTTGAAAGCATTCGGCAAACATACAAGCATTTACTTCAGTGTTTGGAGAAATGTGTGAGTAAGAGATGCATGGGCTGTAATGCTACTAGAGTTGACTGAAAAATTTTGTTAACTCTATTTTGATAGAAGATTGGGTTTTTGACTAAAGGAAATTTTTAATAGAAAAAATAGAAATTTTCTGCAGAAAATTTTGACTTTTTTTCCATTAAAAAAAATCAGATTCCCCCAAACTGAAATGTGTCACATTGTTGCTTCATGATGAGTAGTTCAGTTGCCTCAGGCTGCCTTTCTCTTCTATAGGCTGAGTTCTACCAAAAAGGGAGACAAGGTGCATCATGGGATATGTAGTCCAAGCAGGGAGGCATGCCTATAGCGGTGAACAGACACCCAAACTACATTTCCCATGAAATGATGTGCTGGCATCTCTAATCTGAAACATTTGTTTTAAGTTTTGCACCAAAAATCTGAGATTTTCTATGGAACCCACCCCCATTTTCTAGCTCTTCGATAGTTTTTTAAATCAATAAAACTCAAGTGTCATACTAAAAATAAAGGTAAATATCATTATCCCCATTTTACAGATGAGGGAATAGAGTCACAAAGACAATAAGTGACTTGCCCATGGTCACACAGTAGGTCAGAGGCAGAACCAAGAGTAGAACCAGGTCTCCTGATTATAAGCCAGGTACCTTACCATTAGACCATAGTCTCCCAATAGAATCACTTCCATAGCATGTCTGTAATTGTAACAGCTATATGAAAATAGAAGCTTTTCAAATAAATCAAGTTTATTTAATATAAATGGTGTGTTATTAAAGGGAATATACCTGTTTAGTTTGACATTTTCCCTTCTTTGGGCAGCATACTTGTTGTTATTGAAGCTGAAGAGTTACACAGGGCAAAGGTGGTATTTAAACATTTAAATAAAGAAAATCCTCCTGGATGCACCTGTATGAGTCTACTTGGCAGATGAAAGTAGGGCAATAAATTATATATTTAAAGAAATTAAACTACTCACTCATATGGAAGTTAACTAACCTGTACAGTGAATTGGCAGTTACCAGTGAAAACTAAGGCAGGAGTATGCCATACATAAATCTACTGTATAACGTAAAACATATGCTAACATGTTGGGGCTGTGTGCTTGTATGTTTGGAGATAAGGGAATTGAGGAGTGGGGAAAGAATGCCATTTATACAGAAATAAGAAGGGAAAAATTAGTTTTATGTATATGAGAACTGCCAATTTAGATCACAGAAAATCCTTATAAACACTGGGAGCAAAATCAGAGTACAGTAGGGTATGCTACAATGGGGGAAATATATAGTTAACTTGGAACCAGCAAATGTTTCATATTGCAACCAAGGGATGCATTTGGAAGGATAAAATTTATCAAAGGAAAATGTAGGCTTAGTACCAGGAAATGGTATCTAGTAGAGATGGTGGAGTAATCTTCCAAGGGATGTGGTGGAAGCACTGTCACCTGAGTCTTTGAAAACTGGACTGGAGAAATCACCAGTGGTTTTATTATTGGGAAACAAATCCTTCATTGGCAATGGGATGCGCACGATAACTTAACAGAACTTTTCCGTCTCCAACATCTTCTGTTCTCTGATTCATTATCAGCATGTCATACATTCCTTACTCCTTTATTTTTCTTGCACTGTATTCAGATTTTGATGTTTGATTTCCATGGCATGAGAAAAGTAAGCAAGTCCTAAAATACTGTAGCTCAGTATCAGTTCTATTTGGCTTTTTATATACAATAAATTAAGGTTATATTATGCTTCCATTATCTTTGACTCAATTTTCTGTCTCTTTTTTAATCCTTTCACTTTTTGCTATTTTGTTTCCAGGGTGTATAACTAGCCAAGCTCAGCAGAGTGGTATATGAGCTGAGGAAACACTCGGGGAGAGGGATGTGAGAGAAAGAGTTCCATTAATATTGGTTCAATTTTTTAAAAGAATTTGCTTCAGCCATCCCACGTCCCCCTTTTGGGTTCACTTTCTGGGATTATTTATGCACTCAGACTGCTTATGGAAAGCAAAATTCAAAGACACATCCCTGAGAATCAGCAGAAATGGAGTGTTAAATTCCCATGCTTCAATATTTGTGACAAAAGTGCTCTTCCAATAAAGCAAAAGAAACAATGGCAAGGAACTATCTGACCAGTCGTGAACAACACCACAGTACAAATGCCAGTATTCTCAGTTCACCGTTGTGCTACAGAATAAAAAAAAAGTCACATTCTGAATAAACTGTAGGCATTCCCTGTGATCTATCTTTAAGCAAAAAAAAAAAAAAAAGGCTAAATTTATGTGGAAAATGTGAATGATTCACTCAGCTGTAGTGGTAGCACAATAATACACTGAGAATTAACTTGCCTAGTATGAATTAATATGAATTACAGCAGTTACAAACCAAAGATATATGACCTACAATATACAGTTCAAGGCTTAATGAAACCTACTGGATAATTAAACAATGGATTGCACCACCCACTAATTAGTCACAAAGCTTGTCTTGCTGAATGATGAACATTTCCTATAATAATATGATTCTGAAAGAAATTATGAGTTTATAGGTAATATTACTTTACTGCAAGTTAACGAGGGCTGTGAAGGAAAATGGCCTTTTGGGATTTGTGGAGTCTTCTTACACATACTTGATGGAAAGGAAAATAGGAGTAACTCCATTCAACTCAATAGAGTTATACTGTTATAAAACTGACATCGGTTGAAGACTTTGAGATTGATTCTCCTCTCTCTGAAGCCCTAATCTATAATGGCCAAGAGACAACTCCTTCTCATTGAATAGCTTAGAAATTGCCTATATGAAAGGAGTTGGTGGGCACCTGTCCAGTTCTTGCTGGAGAACTGTCCACAACCCCCCATAAAAGCAGTAATTGGCACCTTTGTTGGCAGTCTTAGCAGGGAGTATAATGACTGTATGGGCAGGAGAGCTAAAATAACCATTACCAGAGAAGGAAGGATCCTCGTTGTTGTGGAGCGATGACGGCTCACTGAGTCTTGTGTTTGAACTTAGCAAACTGTGTTTGAACTGTGCTTAAACAGACGGTTTTACTTCCTGGGGTTTTATGTAGCAGCTTTTGCAAGATCAGATTCATTTAAATCTAGCTATCTATCAGATAATTAAAAATGAAAACTAATAGTTATTCTGTGAATGCTCCAGATGGCTTCTAGCATGGAACGAAGAAATGTTTAGCTGCAGCCATTGCAGAGCAATAGGAAGTATTAACTACAAAACATTCATGTGTACATAGACTTTGTTGGGTCAGCTTTGGTCTTTTGTTTTGGTCTTTGTTGGGTCAGTTTTTGGTTTTGCAAAATGTCAGAGTGACCAGGGAGAAAGGAGAGGCAGAGAGGGGTAGGAAGGAAGCCTTTTTCTTTTGAACAAGTAGATATCTCTCTGCACTGTTTGCAAGCCTAAATATAAGTGGTTCAGTGGGTATTGCTGATGTTTCCTGAACAGAATAGAAAAGAATGTTTATGAAAATGTATGTCAGAACAGCTCGTCTATGTAGCCATCTGGGCGCAATATACTACCTGGATGGTGTTTGATGTAGAGTTAGGGATATGGTCTTATTACTCTTACCCTCATCCTCTCTCCTCACATCCCTCTTGCTGTTAAAGTTGCTTGTTGTGTCCTGTGTTAAATTAAACAATGTTATGGTCCTTCTCCAGGACAATGTATATATTTGTACAGCACCTAAAACAATTGATGCAATTCTCATTGGGGCCTTTCAGTGCTGTCACAAATACAGTTATAAATTAATTACTAATGATAATTTCATCATTTTGCTAGGACTTGAGGCACTGAAAATTAAGTAGATTATAAACAAAACTTTATTTTGATTGTCCAAGCTGAGAGAAATGCAACAAGTAAATGACATAAACAGGGAAAGTCAATTATATCTAAAAAAACCCCCAGTTTTTAATAATTTCAGGTTTTGTTTGTAATATATATGAACATCTTGTTTTCCCCTTTTTTGTTTTAAAGAGACAGGGTTCTTTCAAATAATATATTTCAGGAAGTTCAATTTCAGGAAGTTCAATTTCAATACAAAAACTCTCCCCTTTGTGTTCTTCATTGTGCCCTGGTATTGACTCACACAGGACTAGATATAGTGAAATTAGTGGGAGATTTGCCAGTGGTTTTGATGGGAGCAGGTTCAGGTTAATGGTACTTGGGATCAGAGTTTTTACAGGTTTGGTGGGGGTAAGGACGGTATCAACACTATAAACTGATTCCTAGCATTTGTCAGTTTGTAATTTTCTCGAAATGTAGTTTTGATATTTCGTTGCATTGTATTCAAAGTACAGTATTTGCTTTACTTCTGTATCTGTCATCAAAGTGTAACTAATAGAGTCCTACTGCAACAAGGGCAACAAGCAATTTAAGCAAAAGAAATGTCATGTAATTGATTTGGGCATGATCCTGAAAGTTTTCATACAGCCCTCCCCAACCCCCTCTCCAAATGCTTTCAAGGAGAGGTCTGCTCATGAGGGAACTGCATGATTGGGACTCTAATTTTTATCCCAAATGACTTTTTAAAATTTTATGTTCCATCATGAGAGCATGTTTTGCAAATACTAAGGACCCAGTCCTACACAGGGAACCCTCTTACATCCTTGCAGAGTCCTATGAAGTCAAAGCTGGGGTTAATAGAGCTTATTCTGAGGCAAGGTACTAAGGGATTTAGGTGTCCCTTGGCTGAGCAAACCAATGCCTCACCCCTAGGTGGCCTGCCTCTAGAGAGTTTCCAGTTCTCAGGTTGGTGACTCTGTGCTCCCTATATGGTACACGGGGATAGTTAAGCATCTAAAAAAAGGATTGTCAGAAGCCAGCCAGCTGAGCAGACAGCCACCTGGATTAGCCAGGAGTGAATTTTTGAGGAGACGACCAGGGAGAGGAGTGGGGCCTAGGTACCTAAGCAGCTGGCCTCGGGTGCCTGGCTGACGGGCCAGAGATAGGCACCTTTCTTCACTCAGTATCCTCAGACACAAACCCTCTCCTGGAGTTGGGCATCTAAGCCAGGTCAGCTGCTTAGGTAGTCTATGCCCTAACAGTGAAAACTTGCTCTCTCTGTCTTCTACTTAAATTTGATACCCCTGTCACTCTTGATCTACACTTCTCTGTGACCCCAACTGTCATTTGTGACGGTGCTGTGTTGCCTCACCACCTATCAGTGGTCTGCCTCTGGCCCTCCTACTGTGGGGTCTAACAAGTCTTAGACATGCTCAGAGAATACTTATGGGATCCAGCCTGCTAGTAACATAGGCCTATTTTAAAAATCCCACTTCCGGGGCCTCTGGGGCAGTGACTTGAGCCTGGAAGTTTACCCAACAATGAAACAACCCCACAGTGCAAGCCCCGCAAGGCCAAATCAGCTGGCACAGACCAGCTGCGGGTTTTTCTTTGCTGTGTAGACATACCCACAGACTTGCCTTTAGTTAGATCCCATTGTCAACTTTTCAACTGGAATTTATATAAATGAATTTGAAAATGCACCTATTCTTGAACAAGCAAAGTTCATTAAAATGTCTATTCAGCTCTCTATTCTTTACTCCCACATAAAAGGTTAGAATTTGTTCTCATGCATGTTTCATTGTTGCTTCTTTAGTGGAGTCATTACTTGAGGGTCATTTAGAACATGTACAACCAGAAGTATGACACTGACAGTTGTCAATTTAATTTCAGTTTGCCTCTTGAGATTTGCTAGGTAGCCACATGAAGGTCATTCAGATGTTTACAAAGCACAATTCTTTTGATATTGTACAAAGATTTTAAACTTCACTGGGCTCTTGAAAAGTGTTACCTTCTCTCTCTCTCTCCCTCTGTCTCTCTCTCATGTTCAACTTTGTTGCATAATTAGTATGGGTGCCATGTAACATTTAGGAATGTCATGTCACAATAAGAAAACAGCAATTTTTAAAAAGTGAATTGAAAGAGAACCCCATAGTTAGGACCTCATAGTAAATGACCTATGCACTAGAAAGATGTGGTGTAGAACAGCTATCACTTGATTTTAAAAGTTGTCTTTGTACAAACGTGTGAAGAACACTCAATCCAGAGTTAAGTTATTCTCTTGTACCTTCTTGTTAGATTGCTTGGACAGTGCTCTTGAGAAATATATGAACTATTTTACTTGCTGCCATCTAAATACATGCATCTGCAGGGCTTCCTCTTTATATTGAAAGGTATGCTGACATTCGAAATAAGCCAGTCTCCCTATGTTTCGTGAGAGGCGTCAATTCAGGATCATTAAGGCAAGTGGGTGAAAAAAAAATAACATATGGGAGTGCCACAGCTACAAAGTGAGTAGTGCTTTGACCCCTTTTAGTTCCTCTTGAATGCACTCCTTGGATGATAGGCCTGGCTTCCTGCACCTCATTCTGAAGGTACTTTTACACTTACAGCTGCAGGTACTAACATGGGTATAAATAGCAGTGTAGACAGTGAGGCACAATTTCAGCAAGTAGAGTAGAATGCCATATGTGCCTGAATCCCATGGGTATATACCCTACATGGTCTCTACACACATAAGCAGTGCCTCCTACACTTCTGTTTTTA
Source organism: Lepidochelys kempii (assembly GCF_965140285.1). Taxonomy (NCBI): domain Eukaryota; kingdom Metazoa; phylum Chordata; order Testudines; family Cheloniidae; genus Lepidochelys; species Lepidochelys kempii. The sequence continues at coordinate 58,870,494 of NC_136384.1, forward strand.
GCAGTGTGGTGTCTAGCTGCCTCTCTGCTGCTGGAGCTTTTCCCTGCTGTAGCGAAAGGCTCTGGCAGGAGGAAGGGAGAAGGAGGCTCCAGCAATGGGGAAAGGCTCTGGCAGCTCCCCTAGTCAGAGCCTTTTGTGCCACAATGAAAGGCTCTGGCAGCTCCCCTAGTCAGAGCCTTTTGTGCCACAATGAAAGGCTCTGACAACAAAGAGCTACTGGGGGCTTTCCCTCCCTTCTGCTGCTGGAGTCCTCCACTGTGGCGTGTAGCTACACCCACAGTGACAAGTGTGGATGCAGTCTCTTCGTCCCTGCAGGATATAGCTACATGTGTAGTTCCAGTAGTCTATAAACTACTGTAACATGAGATCCCACCACCCAGGCTGGATCTGTGAGTGCAGCCCCCTGATTCCAACTGTGTTACTGAGTCCAGGCCAACTTGGCTTAGCACCTGTGACTAGCGAGCTTATTAAAATGACTTAAAAACAATGTTTCAGAGGGGTAGCCGTATTAGTCTGTATCAGCAAAAACACCTTAAAAAGCACCATAGAGACTAACAAATTTATTTGGGCATAAGGTTTCATGGGCTAAAACCCACTTCATCAGATGCACGGAGTGGATCATACAGTAGGGAGGTATAAATACACAGCATATGAAAAGATGGAAGTTGCTTTATCAAGTGGGGGGGTCAGTGCTAATGAGCCAATTCAATTAAAGTGGAAGTGGGCTATTCTCAACAGTTGACAAGAAGGGGTGGAAGTCACTTTTGTGGTGCTAATGAGGCCAGTGTAAACAAGGTGGCCCATTTCAAACAATTGACAAGAAGGTGTGAGTATCAGCAGGGTGAAATTCGTTTTTGTAGTGACCCATCCACTCCTAGTCTTTATTCAGGCCTAATTTGATGGTGTCCAGTTTGCAAATTAATTCCAGTTCTGCAGTTTCTCGTTGGAGTCTGGTTTTGAAGTTTTTTTTGTTGAAGAATGGCCACTTTTAAGACTGTTATTGAGTGTCCAGGGAGATTGAAGTGTTCTCCTACTGGTTTTTGAATGTTATAATTCCTGATGTCTGATTTGTGTCCATTTATTCTTTTGCGTAGAGACTGTCTGGTTTGGCCAATGTACATGGCAGAGGGGCATTGCTGGCACATGATGGAATATATCACATTGGTATAAAACAATGTGTTCAAAAAAAGCATTATTTATTCATTCCACAAGCTACAAAGAAGGTAGAGCAAAGGGTAAAACAATTAATACCCCCTACAACTGGTTCTGTCTTACACCTTAAACTTTCCTTGCCAGCTTTGGTAAATACCCCTCAAATGAGTTATCTCCATCTCTGGCAGGAAGAAGCAGACTGTCCTGCTCGCAGTGCATCTCCCTTTTTGTGTCACTCTGTTAGCATGCTGATACCCAACTCCCCACTTTTTTCTGCCTAGGCTAGCATCTCAAAGGTTGAGTCCTATATTTTAGCCTGGAGAAGGGCAAATGTTGGCCCGGATAGAACCAGATAGGTCGTTTGTCTTCACTTGATGGCCCATCCATTGTTATCTTAACTTCATTGAAGCAGTTTATCTCTGGTGCCTTATCTTTGTCATTGTTTCATTTCCATTGTCTCCCTTATAGCTTTCTTTGATAACTCTATGCATTCAGGATAATATCACCCAGATAAACTGATTGTTATAAAAATATAATACAAGTATTTCCCAGTCTTCCACAGGGAGTATTTTCCTCCGTGAGTAACCTCAGTAACCTAGATAAAGCTGAAACGATGTTCTAGTAAAGCCAGGATTTCTCAAATGATTGCTATGTCTGGGTACCCATCAACAGCTGTGATAAAGCACACCGAAATAAAGTATCCAGAAGCTTTTAAAAGGACACTAAAGTGGCTAAGAGGAAACACTGTGTATTCAGAGTTTCAGTCTTTCCACAGCACTTTGAGAGATCTCTAGAGAAATACACAGTTAGCAAAAGGCCAGGGAAGGTCCAAGGAGCCTCATGAGGCAGTTGAGATCCATATTGCTTGTGGATAAGTGATGGCTATTGTAATGGGTCTGGATTCAGGGATTCAGATCTGACCTTCTCCACTTATATTATTTTTAGGAATTTGGATCTGTGGTTCTGGTTTTGGTCCATCTCCATCAAGTTGCAGTGGGGGAGGTTTAGATTGGATATTAGGAAAAACTTTTTCACTAAGAGGGTGGTGAAACACTGGAATGCGTTACCTAGGGAGGTGGTAGAATCTCCTTCCTTAGAGGTTTTTAAGGTCAGGCTTGACAAAGCCCTGGCTGGGATGATTTAACTGGGAATTGGTCCTGCTTTGAGCAGGGGGTTGGACTAGATGACCTTCTGGGGTCCCTTCCAACCCTGATATTCTATGATTCTATGATTCTATGATTCTACCATCCAGTCTAGAAAGAAAATTGTGACTTCTGACAGTATCTGACAGGATTTTTTTCTAATGCTGAGTCAGAAGAGGACAACTGTATACTTGAGTGTAGAAATTTCTCTCCAAGCTATTCCCATTTAGCTCTTAATTACACCAAGCCAATTCCAAAGCTGCCACAACACACAGTCTGGCTTAACAATACCAGAGGAAAATCTCTCTACTTGGGAAGGCAAAATAAAGACAGAAACTATGATTCAGACCTTGAAAAAAAGCTCACTTGGATACCTGAAACATGTAAAGCTTCTGGAAAGATATTAAGGGATTCTTCAACCCTTATAGCTATGTGTGATTCAGAGACCGAGAAGGCTGTGTATTTCCCAGAGCCCACTACCCCACATTCAACAGACATAGTGACATGGCTGAATTACAGTGCTATTAGATTGTCACATCTTGCAGATTTTAGCTATGTAATGTATCATCAGAATAGTTATTTAGCTGCACCAAGGATGTGATCTATGGGAAAGTGTGATTGTTTGTTCCCTGAAAGTACAGAGAAACTTGTCCATGTGAAATATTTCAAGTAGCTCAGTTGGTTTTCATGGAATGGATTAATTTTTAATCAACGATTTGTAACTAGTGTGCTTTAGTCTAATGCAATGCCCAGTGCAGTCAATGGAAAGGTCCCTTTTCACTTCAGTGGCTGTTGGATCGGACTCAAAGCATAAAACTATTTTTAGAGAGCTTAGGCCTGATTCTCACATATACCAAGGCCAGTCTGTACTGCTCTAGCTGTTTAAAGGTAGCACAGGCCATCTTAGGCATCTAAATATGATTTATATGCAGTGTTAAGGCCTGTTCGCACAGCCAGAGCAACATAAATTGGCCTTGGTGTAAATTACAATCAGGCCCCAATCTCTACTTTACATGCTTTATGTGTGGCCTAGCTATCCAAAGCTGGGTGCCTAAAGCTGGGCTCCTACATCCTTATTTTGGCCTTTATCCTACAAAGACTCTCACATGCACTGAACTTCGTGTAACAATGCATAACGTTAAAGCACATTCATAAGTCATTGCAGGACCAGAGCTTTAGGCTCCTAAATAAGTGACCTGATTTTCAAAAGTGCTGAATATCCAGAAGCTCCAATTGAAAATCAGGCCACTTTTTCAGACTCCTAAGTAAGGTTTCAGGACACTAACTTCAGGAACACAGCTCTGAAAATCTTGGCCCAACTCTGGCATTGTAAAGAAAACTATTAGGGTTTTGAGATGTGCTGTGTTCATAAACGTGCAGTGTTCTCTCTTGTCGACTGCACATGGTTGTTAAGAATAAATTCATTAATATATATGAGATGATCAGTACTGCAGTGTAGGGAGCCATATAAGAAACTACATAAATCGGAGATGTAATAGATAATATTGCTTGCAAGTAACATTTCAAATAAATAATTTGTTTTATAAAAATTGTGCAACATACTGTCAAAACTGAAATTCTATTTAGAATTCAAAGATTTTTTTCATGTAATTATTTAGTATCTGATAGTTCCAAAAGAAGTGGATTGACCACAAACCTATAATTAAAATTAGTACTAAAACATCAGAAATTTGTTGTTGTTACTGCTGCAATAAATAATTAAAACAAAGGTCAGCTTACAGACATTGTACTTCCTTAACATATTGGTTTAATATTGCAGATTAGAGAACAGAAGAAAAAAACAATGATATTTTAAGGCCTTCCTGGGTTTGTATTACAACATGTTAAGTTGCTATTGAAAAGTATTAAACAATATAAATACTATTTTAGAGTTTTGCCTGGCCAACAACAAATGCGTCACAGCTTTTGCTATTAGCTAAGATACAATGGGCGTGATTAAGTATGGGCATTTACCACATCACTGTATTTCTACAGTATTCTTGATATTTAGAAAACACAATATGGCAAATGAAAATACTATAGATGATAAATGTGCAGATTTTAATGACACTCTGAAGTTTACCTAAAATGGTGTGAGTTCTGCTTACAGCAAATCACTTGTAACTTAGTGTAGCGAAAACACACATATTGCGGTATAGACTGGGACAGCAACTTTTTCAAAGTTCATAAACTACTTGGTGTGTGTCAACTGACAAAGTTCCCAACCAGTGTAAAATTCTCCATCTCTAAGGATACAAACATATATGATCTGATGTACGTAATCCTATTCAGAGTGAAATAACCACAAAAAAGCCAGGCTTCTGTAATTGACAACCGAAATCACACGTTTGGTGTGACTTCAGGCTTGATCAAATCCATGTCCTTCAAAACGCATAATTTCCTTGTGTTGGTTTCAGGCTGTAGGGACACTCCTTTCAACAGTGCTAAAGAACAGGAACATGAAATTTTATTTTACATGTTAAATAATTGACTAACTAAATGTCAATGCATTTGCTGTTTCGAAAATTATGACACTTGTATCTCATTGAGCTGTTCTTCTTAGCAGTCCTATTGTCATTCTTAATATCTCAGGAAATGCATTTTGAATGATGTTTTATAAAATTTCTTTCTTGTTTTACAGGGCAGAAATAGACTTTTACCTTCCTAAAAATCTTAGTACAGGAAGCAAAATAAGTTAACGTTACACTAAGCACTAATAGTGTTACCCACATTTGATGATAAAAGTAGCCGTAGTGAAGCCATCTGAAATATGAAAGCAAAGTTATTTTAATTTATTTATTTGTGTGTTTTATAGCAGTGCACAGCCAACTGAGGCTGATTGTGCTAAGAACTGTACTAACATAGAGTAAGAGCCAGCCCCAGCCCCAGGGAGATTATGAGGTTTGTTGTGATAATTGGGCTTACAACTTTACCCTAATTGTAAGCTCAATTGTTAAAAGTATATGAAAGTTCATAAGATGTTACAAGAACCTATAAAAACAAATACTGATGGAAAGTAGGTCAAGTTGCTTTCAATAATGAATGTTATAAACAGGTGTAGCAGAACCAGACAAAGACTAAACGAGTCCAAATCAAAAAATGACTATATTGATATGATTCAAGAACTGTTTGTAAAAGCAGAAGATATGGAACCAGAAATTAATGAATCAAAATTGGTGTCTGGATATTAGGCCTAATTGGTGGACAAAATAACAAGGGGATGAGCTATTCCACTCACCACTCCCTTTTTGGGTCCTTAAAGAGAGAAACTTTTTTTGGAAGAAAATAAGAACAGATGAGGCTACTGAAGCAAGCTTCACTATCATGTCTGCTACCCTCATCATCTCCTGGGACCCTGGACCTTCATCATCTTAATCTTGAGAGATGTCTTGATCAGACTGGATCAAAAAGAGTGACCCAGATAACATCACCATCTCTACTGGCTCTACCTGAATCCCAAACACCACCTGGGATGAAATGAGATCAGACTATAAAAGCAACAGTTCCAGCCTCTCTCTACTAACTTCTTCTCTTTCACCCAAAACAACAGTTATTACCATCTTTGGTAGCATCTAAGAGGCTGTCAAATAAGGCAAAACTCTGTCCAGCTAAAGGACAAGGGAACAAAGGATGTGGTTAAAGTGAAAGCCTTACTTAACACTTTACATTTCAAATGTTTTAACTGTTTTTCCTTCTTTCCTTTATCTAGAATAAAAGGGTAAAAGAATGTTTCATGATTCATGTGCTGGGGTCTCTGTATACCATACCCTGGACACTGTTGAATGTTGGACAGTGACTGCATTATGTTAATATTTTGGACCCCTATATTCCATCTGAATGAATAGATGTCTAGATTGTGCCTTTTTGAAACTTACAGTATATTTTGTATAAAGATTTTTCATTAAGAATGTAGGGCCCAAAGACCCCAAAAGGCCCACTTAAAGGACAGAAAACTGTCACTCATGGAGTGTCCTTCAGATAATTCCACTAGAAAAGGGTGTTTGTCCTGGTGAAATCTGGAGGGGTTCTGGCTATTAAACCTATGGATATCCCTGAGATCCATGCAGATCTCAAGATACCCAACAGAGGCAAGGACCATCTGTATGGAGCTGGTCCCTGACTCTCTCCATAGATTGCCTGATGCAGTTCCTGTGCCCATAACCCTAGAGAGCTGCCATATAGCAGAAGGGGGTAACTCATGCAAGTTAGTGTAGATTGGACTAGAATTAATTTATAATTGTATTCTCCATGGATTTCATGGATGAAAAGGGATGATGCTGCAGATAGTATCAGTCTTCATTGCCTTATCTCCTCTGACCTTCACCAACCTGAGAGCAAAAGGTCTTCATGCAGAGAGAAACTTAGTGGGTTCTGGCTCTTTAGGGAGCACATCATAGAGGGACAACTGCTGCCTTCTTACATATTCAGTGGTTTTGAGAGTGTTCCTCTTTGCTCTGTTTGGAGATCTGTATTAAGCTGCAAAAATCACTTTCCTAGTTGTTTTTCTGTGTATGACATGTTTTCTACTGCTTGTCATCAAGGAACTGATGGGCAGGATTCCCTGGGAGAATAACATGAGGGGGAAAGGAGTCCCAGAGAGCTGGCTGTATTTTAAAGAATCCTTATTGAGGGCACAGGAACAAACCATCCCAATGTGTAGAAAGAATAGTAAATATGGCAAGCAACCAGCTTGGCCTAACAGTGAAATCCTTTCTGATCTTAAACACAAACACGAAGCTTATAGGAAGTGGAAGCTTGGACAAATGACCAGGGAGGATATAAAAATATTGCTCAGGCATGCAGGAGTGAAATCAGGAAGGCCAAATCACAACTGGAGTTGAAACTAGCAAGGCATGTTAAGAGTAACAAAAAGGAATTCTACAGGTATGTTAGCAACAAGAAGAGGGTCAAGGAAAGTGTGGGCCCCTTACTGAATGGGGAAGGCAACCTAGTGACAGAGGATGCAGAAAAAGCTAATGTACTCAATGCTTTTTTTGTCTCTGTCTTCATGAACAAGGTCAGCTCCCAGACTACTGCACTGGGCAGCACAGTATGGGGAGGAGGTGACCAGCCCCCTGTGGAGAAAGAAGTGGTTCAAGACTATTTAGAAAAGCTGTACATGCACAAGACCATGGGGTCGGATGCATTGCATCCAAGGGTGCTAAAGGAGTTGGCTGATGTGATTGCAGAGCCATTGGCCATTATCTTTGAAAATTCATGGCGATAGCGGGAGGTCCCGGATGACTGGAAAAAGGCCAATGTAGTGCCCATCTTTAAAAAAGGGAAGAAGGAGAATCCGGGGAACTACAGGCCAGTCAGCGTCACCTCAGTCCCTGGAAAAATCATGGAGCAGGTCCTCAAGGAATCAATTCTGAAGCACTTAGAGGAGAGGAAAGTGATCAGGAACAGTCAGCATGGATTCACCAAGGGCAAGTCATGCCTGACTAACCTAATTGCCTTCTATGACGAGATAACTGGCTCTGTGGAGGAGGGGAGAGCAGTGGACATGTTATTCCTAGACTTTAGCAAAGCTTTTGATATGGTCTCCCACAGTATTCCTGCCAGCAAGTTAAAGAAGTATGGGCTGGATGAATGGACTATAAGATGGATAGAAAGCTGGCTAGATCATTGGGCTCAATGGGTAGTGATCAATGGCTCCATGTCTAGTTGGCAGCTGGTATCAAGCGGGAGTGCCCCAAGGGTCGGTCCTTTGGCTGGTTTTGTTCAATATCTTCATTAATAATCTTGAGCATGGTGTGGATTGCACCTTCAGCAAGTTTGCAGGTGACTTTAAACTGGGAGGAATGGTAGATATGCTGGAGGGTAGTGATAGGATACAGAGGGACCTAGACAAATTAGAGGATTGGGCCAAAAGAAATCTGATGAAGTTCAACAAGAACAAGTGCAGAGTCCTGCACTTAGGACGGAAGAATCCCATGCACTGCTACAGACTAGGGACCGAATAGCTAGGCAGAAGTTCTGCAGAAAAGGACCTAGGGGTTAGAGTGGATGAGAAGCTGGATATGAGTCAACAGTGTGCCCTTTTTGCCAAGAAGGCTAACAGCATTTTGGGCTGTATAAGTAGGAGCATTGCCAGCAGATCAAGGGACGTGATCATTCCCCTTTTTCGGCATTGGTGAGGCCTCATCTGGAGTACTGTGTCCAGTTCTGGGCCCCACACTATAAGAAGGATGTGGAAAAATTGGAAAGAGTCCAGCGGAGGGCAACAAAAATGATTAGGGGGAGACTTATGAGTTGAGTCTGAGGTAACTGAGATTTAGTCTGCAAAAGAGAAGAATGAGGGGGATTTGATAGCTGCTTTCAACTACCCGAAAGGGGGTTCTAAAGAGGATGGATCTAGACTGTTCTCAGTGGTAGCAGATGACAGAATAAGGAGTAATGGTCTCAAGTTGCAGTGGAGGAGATTTAGGCTGGATATTAAGAAAAACTATTTCAGTAGGAGGGTGGTGAAGCACTGGAATGGGTTACCTAGGAAGGTGGTGGAATCTCCTTCCTTAGATATTTTTAAGGTCAGGCTTGACAAAGTTCTGGCTGGGATGATTTAGTTGGGGATTGACCCTGCTTTGAGCCGCGGGCTGAACTAGATGACCTCCTGAGGTCCCTTCCAACCCTGATATTCTATCATTCTAAGTCTCCATTAACTTTTAAAGAAGACAACCAAATACTATTGCATAGACCCAGCCACACTCGTTAATGAAAGATAGCAGTCTCCTTTAACTAATTGAGCAGTGTCCTTTTCCTCTGAAATCGTTTCTTGTTAATTATCCCCTTGACTTCTTTCCACGGTAATTTCTAATTTTACTGTGATCTTTCATTCACCCATAGCCTTACAATGATATTTCCAAGATATCTTCCCCTCATGATAATTTCAGCTGATTCCTCTTCAGTGACCTCACCAAACACAATTGGATACAGCACTGACCAGGCTTGCTTAAATTGGAAATAATATTACTTTTCCCTTCCATTGCCCTTTTTTGCTAGGATCTCAAAGGCCTTTGCAAACATTAATTAATTAAGCCAGAGAAAACCACTGTGAGGTAGGGAAACATTCTATCCTTTTTACAGTTATGTAGGCTGAGGTACAGAGTAGTTAAAAGTAACTTGTCTAAGGTGCCAATGCAGTACAGAGATCTAGAGTCAGGAATAGAATGTGGAGGTCCTGACACCCACAGCATTGCTCTAATCACAGGACAACAATGGAATCTACAAGCTCAGAAGTCTGGGTGTGAGGTCAAATGTCAGTCTTTGGTCCATCTCTACCAAAAGTCTTCCAAAACTCTACCAAAAACTAATTTTACCTTCTGGAGGTTGGTGAAGCAACTTTGGAGTCATCTAGTCTGCAGGTTTCCTTGTTCCCATTCAATATGCGACTAGTTGGATCTTGAGGGTGTCTAGTAATGATTTCTGCATATTTTGACAAGGTTTGACAAAGTTTCACAATTTAGGGATATTTTGACCATATTCTAGTGTAATCACATGTTTTCAAATATCTGAAAGAAGAAGGTCCATTTAACCTATCAGACAAAGGCATAATAAGATTCAATGTATCTTGAAGCTAAACATACAAACTAGAAGTGAAACACAGTTTTTTAACTATGAGGATAATTCACCACTGGATCAACATACCTAGGAATTTGGTGGATTCTCTGTCATTTTAAGTCTTTAAATCAAGATTGAACATCTTTATGAAAGAACTGTTCTAGCTCAACAAAAAGTTATGGGTTTGGTGCAGAAATGTGTTGGTGCAAGTGTATGGCCTGTGTTTTGCTGTTCAGACTGGTCCCTTCAGGCCTTAAAATCTGAGTCTATTTATTTTTGCCTTTTAAACAGAAAAGCTTTCTCAAAACATAACCAAAGGAAGGATGCAATAAAAGCTTCTTGTTAGTGGACATGTTTATACAGCACTCATGCCTTTGAAAACTATACTGAATTTATAATTAGTAGAGCCCATTATTCAACTTGTGGAAATTGAAAGGTATGGGGTTGGATGTTTGGAGTTGAAGATCTTATAGGGTGCACTAAAAAAGACCCAGTGATATCCTTCCTCCCTCTTAAAAATATCAGCCTTTCGGGCACAGTCTGTACATTCCAAATGCAAAATATCTGGTCTTCAGAAGTATTTTATGACCCTCAGGTATAAGTTGTCTCTGGCAGAGTTGCGGTAGCAAAATCTGGAGTAGGAGGACTCCATCAGATGCAAGGAAATCACCACAACCTTCCCTTCAATTTTGATAGGATTTTAATAAGGGGCTACCAGGAGCCTTCAAGAGTCCCCTCCAGCACATCATGAATTAAGGAGATGACTGAGCACATAACTGAGGATTTTGTTATGGACTATTCTTTTTTAATTTTACATGAAACTGAATGATCAACTGACAAACTACTATGTTCCTATATAGAGGCTATTGCAAAGGGATTTTCTTCTTCTACTGCAGTAATATACTCATGAGTGTTCTGTATCATCATGCATTAAGGTCACCTATCACTGTAATATCTGGCTCAACATCGGTTCCTACACAAGACTCTCACTTTCTTGATTCGCAGGGGAAAGGAAGAATGAAGAGTTGCATTGCTCAGTAATGACCATTCTGACTAGTTGCAGAGTGAGTTCTGAAGTGAGTCCACCTTCAATCTTCAGGTATAAGAATGGTGGTAGCATCTGGAGAACTTGAACGTGATGGGGTTAAACTGAGATGAGGTAGATCAGTGGGACTTCAGGAGACATGCAGACTTACTGGATGTGTGTGTGTGTGTGTGTACATGCATTCACACACCTGTTCCACTGTACAAACACCATACAAATGTGAATATCTGCTTTTGAATCGTCTGTGTCTAATGTAGTCTACTGTAACTCAGGCAAAGTTATTTACAAGAGTAAATTGTGGAAAGCCCATGTAACTCTATGAATAAAGCTGATTAATTATGTTTAAATTTCTATAATCTGTTAACAGGGTCAGCCCCCAAATTAGTAGAGTTTCTATGTTCCTATTATAAAACATAGGCACACTGCCTCATCTAAATTAATTTTTTTAAGCAGCCTCAGAAAAAAGCCTTAGAAAAAAGATTTAAATTGCTGCCGCAGGGAAATTTAAAGTTGCCACATAAAATAGAAGAGTGATCAGCAGCAGCCTGAAAAACAGAGCTTCTGATTCTATTTCTAATTTGCTACTTTTCCCCACAATTTTCTTTATTCTTTGTTTTGAACATGGAATTCAGCAGAGAGAGGATTATATTTAGCACATGCTCATATAGTGCAAATATGTTAGAGTAATCTTGCAAGTTTGAAAGAATGATTGTTTTAGTCCTATTCTGGAACTGTAGTGTATAATGTACTTTTACACTTTCGGGGGATATCTTGGCCAGTAGAATGATCAGCATTTAACCAAATTAAGAAAAATCATATTGATTTTTGCCATCTAATTTATGGTGAAACTTTGAAAATCTAAAATACCTGTAGTATGTGTTTTACAAAGGATGAATTATAAATTATGTTTAGCAAAATATTTTTACAAAACAATAATATAACTTAGAAAATAACAAGCTACAATCAAATGTATTATCAGCTTAATAGCTGGTACGTCCCAGTGGAGGATTATATCCTGCCCTTAGAAGGGATTGGTCTAACACAGGAGTTGGCAACCTTTCAAAGAAGAGCCATTTTTTGTTTGTTTTTGTCCAAAATATTTTGAGAGCCACATCACACACAAAGTGTTGGGATACAGGAGGGGGCTTTGGGCTGGGGCAGGGGATTGGGGTGCAGGAGCGGGTGCAGGGTCTGGGAAGGAGTTTGGTGCAGGAGGAGGCTCTAGGCTGGGGAAGAGGATTGGGGTGTAGGAGGCAGTTCAGAGTATGGGAGGTAGTTTGGGTTCAGGAGGGGGTTCTGACCTGGGGCAGGGCTTGGGGTGTGGGAGGGGGTGCAAGGTGCAGGCTCTGGCTGGGAGGCACAGGTGGTTCCTGGCCAGCGGTGCAGCAAGGCTCAGGCAGGCTGCCTGCATGCTCTGACCCCATGCCGTTCCTGGAAACGGCTGTGGCCGGCTGCTGCTGGCATGTCTCTGCGTGCCCCTTGGAGGAGGGGGGAGGGGGGAAGCGAGTCTCTGTGTGGTGTTCATGCCCACAAACACTGCCTCTGCAGCACGGCCAATGGGAACTGTGAGGACAGTGCTTGGGGGGCAGCATGCAGTGCCGCCCCCACCAGGATCACACAGAGAAGTGCCAGCAACTGGCTGCTTCCGGAAGCGGCGTGGGGTCACTGCATGCAGGCAGCCTGTCTGAACCCTGCTACGCTGCCGACTGGGACTTGGGGGCAGCCAAAGTGCCGCATGCAGCTCCAGAGCTGCAGGTTGCCGACTCTGGTCTAACACAATAGAGGCCAGATTCACTCAATAGTCTACATTTGACTGATTCTAGACTATAGGCCCCAGCTGCAGAAAGTCTGACATTTTGGAGGTTGAAGCTCCAACTGCAACCTTTCTTTCACGTGGAGGCCTAAAAGTGACTAACACAGCTGAAAAAGTGAGCAGAGGTGATAAGATTGAGACAGCCAATGGTGCACTAATTCAGTAACTTCTGAGCAGCCTCAGTGGGACTTCTATGAAGCCCTCAGATAAACTTAAAGTTGTCTCCATCCCAGCAGAACCCTGTTCTGGACTAGGGGGGCAGGTTTGCATGGAAAGGTGAATTTGGCCCTAGTTGTTTTCCATCTTCAACTTCTATGATGGTACTATTCCATTTATATTTCAAAAGTGGGGCTGATTGTGAAAAATATCGTTTCATTCAGTTGTGAAATGTCTGCAAAGCAAGCCCAACACATCTGCAAACATATTTGTTACTTGAAAGCATTTGCCAAATAGGTTGGATGTGCACTTTTTCACCTGGGGGTTGTTTGCAAGCTATTCACTTTGACTGATCACCGTTCATAATTCCTATACTGTGATTGGTGACCCCATGATAGTATTTTTGCTTCCTTGTTAGAACCTTGTTGAACAGAAGAATAACAAATGATGAATAGCTCATAACTGACTGCATGTACAGCATGAGTTTTCAGATGACTGATTATTTGTGATAAAATTAATGTAGCTTTTGGAATTTATGAACATTTTCACGAATGCTGAGTTTTTTGATTACTCACAAATGATGTGTCCTCTCAAGTAACAGTGGAGTAAAGTCAGTCAGTTTATTCATGTTATATTCAAAAACTTGTTTCTTCATTATTTAATCAGTTCTGCTCAAAGTGAAGGCAGTGATCTGGGCTAAATGTGACAGCTAAATTATAGAACATTTACAACATCAATACTCAAGGAATCATTGGTTAAATTTTTTTTCGTTAAGTCACTAAACTCATTTAAAAGGCTTGAGAAGGAGTGAAGGAATTGGTGACTGACCTTTTTGTGTTAAGTAATCCATCGATTGTGTGTAAAAGAGAAGCTGGAAGGATCTTCCCTGAGAATTTAATGTTAGAATATTAAGCAGCTTTCACTTTTTGCAAGAGTGTATTATATTGTGGCCTATGTGATTTCTCACTTTAGAAAAAATATGGGGTCTGGTTGACCACTATTTGCTCTCAAGCACCGTCCTTCGAATTTTAATGCTTTTAAAAGTAGAATATATTAAGGCTAGCATTGCAGGAAAAGAATAAAATGAAAATATAGGATTTTGTGTAATATATCAGTCTTGCACCCTATTGAACGTGTGCAGATTTAATTCTTATATATCATACTCTGGCATGTTGGTTACATCTATGGCCCACAGTTTTTTAATATGGAGATCTAAGATTAAATATTGCACAAAATCCTAACTGATATAGGATTGGCCTATATTTTGATTTTAGTATCTCCTGCAATGCTAGCTCAATTATATTTCAGTTTTTAAAGTATTTCAATTTGAAGGATGGATGCCTGAGACAAAATAGTAGCCACCAGGTTCCAGATTTTTTTTCTAAAGTGACAAATCTCATAGATTACAATATAAAAGCCTTGCAAATACATATCTATACATGCGGGTTTTAAGTAACCGAGGATTCACTTGGTAGAATATTTATTCCCCAAACATAAAAAGATACATACATTGTTCAAAATGGAAAGCTTGCAATTCTGTAAATATAGCACAAGATACAATAATTCAGTCCCTCATGTATTAATTAGTTGGGGCTACCTCTTTTTTTGTATCTGCCCTTTGATATGAATGAACTTTTACTAATTTATTTGCTTTTTTCACACCTATTAAGAAGTTGTGACCAAACCAATCTGAATGTGCTAAAAACATGCTTGACTGATGCTGAACTGAAGGGACAGGAATACAGGCCTTTTAAAAATGGACAAAATTCTGATTTTAGCTGTCCTGTTTGCTTATAAAATTTTCCACCATTTTGATGCAACAGACTGGTCCTCCTTTAGGAACATAGATTTGGGATACAAATTGGTATCTTGAATATTTAAATTCGAAAGAAAAAGGAAATAATTCATATTTATGTTTCATCAGCCACATTTCAGCCTCTCTTCCTCATTCTGTGTTCAATCTAACCTTTGCATTTGGGATGAGTCATGTTGGTTTAGGAATGGAAAGGTTTCACAGCTTTTTCTGAATTGTGTTAAATTATGTCCTTTTGTATTTTAAGTTTTTTGTTAATTCGATTAAGTTACGTTTCTACGAAGAGTTCAAGTCTGTAATATGTTTTATTCCCTCTGAGGCCCCCTTCAATTGCTTTGGCGAGTTTAATAACTTTGTGTAGAGTTCTCGATTGTGTAAAATTATTCTCTGTTGTGTAAAATTATTATTTATATTATAGCGGTGCCTAAAGTCAGGACTCGAGGCTCCATTTTACTAAGCATTTTACATACACATAACAAAAAGATGGCACCTGCCCCAAAGAACTTGCAATTTTGCTTGCTGTGCTTTGCACAAAGTCAACCTATGCTCAGTGGACTTTTCAACATACTTATTATAGGTGGTTTCAGAGTAACAGCCAGGTTAGTCTGTATTCGCAAAAAGAAAAGGAGTACTTGTGGCACCTTAGAGACTAACCAATTTATTTGAGCATAAGCTTTCATTAGCTACAGCTCACTTCATCAGATGCATACTGTGGAAAGTGTAGAAGATCTTTTTATACACACAAAGCATGAAAAGATACAGTATTTTTTCATAAAAAGATCTTCTACACTCTCCGTCGTATGCATCCGATAAAGTGAGCTGTAGCTCACGAAAGCTTATGCTCAAATAAATTGGTTAGTCTCTAAGGTGCCACAAGTCCTCCTTTTCTTTTTATTATGGTTGGATGTACACGTAGAGACACAGTCTTCCTGAGAATTCCACAAAGTGTCATTGAGAAGATGAGCCATCAATCCTTCTTTTTCAATCAAACAACCATGAGGTTGACTGTTGTGGAAATTTTTTTGAACTTCCGCTATAGGACTAAGTTAGGTGTTCATACTTTCTCGACATACAAGGTTCACTGTAAAGTGTTCTGAACATCTATTTATCAGATGTTTGGAATGATTGCATTTGGAAGTTCTCATCTTTTTCATTGCATTTTAATTGTTGAGCAAATGGCAAAGATCTGTCATACTTTTATTTAAAATTCTTAAATGGAGTCTTCTGCAAGTTGAATACAATGTTCTGCAACAGGGGATGGAAGGATAGATGTAAAATAAATAGCTTTAGGTATGCATTTTTCCCCATGTGGATGCTTGTATCCATTGTTTGGTCCAATCTCCTGTTCAACCAGACATCTTACATTAAAGTGAATGTTGAAATTGAATGACAGGAGATTAGTGAGAATGGAGGCATTAGAATTTTGCCCACATGGCCATAACTTTTAATTTTCAAACAAGATATTTCCTAAAGATAAGCTGTTCTGGCAATAGTGAAACACAGGAATGCAACAGCTGTTTGAATTGTCACTCTCTTTTCTTCTCTTTCGTGCCCTACATTTAAGAAAACAATCAAACTCAGCAAATGGATTTTTCCTATGCACAAAATCAATGCAATCTGAGCTCTAGGCACATCATGAAACGGGGCTTTCCATGGCTCTGCTCACACAACCTCCAGGGGTCACCCTTTATTCCTAAAGAAGCAGAAGCTTCTTCCCCTCAGGCGTGATAGCAGTGGCCTCCACCCTTTGAAAACAAGAGGACCCCTCTCTCCTTTCCCCAGAGCAGCGGAAGTGGCAGCAGGGAGGCCTCCCCATTAAATATACCAGGAACTTGGATTAACTTGGGGGTGTCAGTCCCACTTCACTCTTCTCAGGCTGTCACACATACAGTCCTCTGCTGATATGGTGTTGGTGAACCCCCCTCAGTGGGTCTTGGAGTTAATGTGCCATTGGGGTACCTAGGGCAGTCCACATCTTTTGGAGTTATTGTTCTGGACTGCCTGCAGACTCACACAATTATCTAGTTTCAGCCCCACTCAGCTTTACTTCCCAACCATGAGAACTAGAAACTTTTGTTTTTAAAACTATTAAATTAATTTGAGATTCGGTTATAATCACAAGACTCTAGGAGCTGGCACAATCCTATAATGTCTAGCCTTCAGTATGGCTCTGCCTGGCAACATGAACCTGCACAGTTATTTCTAAATGCAGATGTACCTGCTAAAACTGATATCTTGCACTAGTGAACTGTGACCTCCACTCTTCCCCCTGCACCTCGAGTCCCCATGACACCTTGGTAACTCCAGGTAACCAGTATTGCAAAAGAAAGAAGAGATTGAAATGTTTATAGTCTTTGAGGACAGATCAGGAAGAGGTCTGTTTTCCACCCAGTGCTGGCTTTTATGGCTGGTAGACTGTCACCTGCCAGCCATTCTTGACACGACTTAGTAGTGCTAGGTTTGGCCAATAGCAGCCCTCACAGATGAGGAAGGCTGCTAGTGGCTGACAGGATTTAAATCATAGGCCCTCTACATGGGATTGAAATTCACTGATCGGGAATAAGTTATGCATCAGAGATCTATCCCACGCAGCCACTTAGGATCAAAGTAGGTATTGCCAAAAGATGTTTCAAAAAACAAAAAAAACCAAACCTTTAATCATCAAGCCAATTTTGTCTTCCAGCAAATGAAGCATGAATTATGTTTCAGCAATACGTTCCTTGAAAGGGGGAATGAAACTGGAAATGTAGGGAAAGTTGTTCTACTTGGAACACATCCTACTAAAAAGAAAATTAAAAAGAAATTATTTTTCTTAAAAAAGAAATCAGATACTTACTAATTGGTTTGTTTGGATGCCTATCTCTTGACACTCCTTTTCATCAGGGTAGAATTACTCATTAATAGGGGTGCAGGGTTGTCATGGTGGCGGAAAAAGTCATGGATTGCGTGATTGTCCCGTTGTCTGTAATTTGCCACACAGCGGTAGCTGTCCTATGGGGCTGGGCCCAGCTCCCCGCTATAGGCATTGCAACCTGGTACACTGGGTCACAGCACTGCTCAGGTTTGACCTGCCTGACCCTCCATTATGATGGGCAGGCCAAACCTGAGTGGTGCTGTGACCCCTGCAAACCAGGTTGCAATACCCCGAGCAGGGAGCCAGGCCCAGCTCTGCGGGACAGGAGCCATTACTATGGGGTGCATGCAGGGTGCTGGGCCCAGCCTCATGGGACACAGGAGCCTCATGAGCCACAGCTGTAGGGATGGGCTTGCTCACCTGACCTGCTCCCACCGAGGCCTCCCCTCCATACAGAGCTAAGATTAGGTTTGTGGTACTGGAGTCAGAGGGTGCTGCTACGGATGGTCGGTGCCCCCTCAGTGGGGCAAGAAGGAGGGATATTTTTTTTTAAAATAAAAAATTAGGAAGCAGTCACGGTACATTTAGTAACCCAAGATTCTTACTAAATTTACCATGACTGACCTGTGTTTTTTTATAACGTGTCCTGGCCAATCTGCAGCCCTAACAATTCAACATTCATAATAAGTGTCTTGTGAAAATGGATGAACAGTTCACAACATTCAGCCTCCTCATATTTATATGTATCCTGCTAATGTGTGCACACATTAGTGCTATGCACTCGGGGCCTGATTCGCCTCTTGCTTAGCTCAGGTGTAAATCAAAACTCACTCTCCAGACATCAATAGTTATGTGGTGTAAACCCACATAACAGAGAGGAGAATCCAGGGATTCTCCAGGTAGTTTGGGATTTTCAAGCACATTCAGCAATGGCTGAACTAGTCCCCCATGGAAGTCAGTGGGACTTTTGCCATTGTTCAGTGGGACCAGAGTTAGCCCACTTTTAACTGCTCACCCTTAATCTATAGTATGTCCATTTATTTTGCTAAATATTAATGCAAATAAATAAACCTTTCCAACATATTCGGTGCAAGGCTTACTTTTGTAACCTTATAACTTTAAATAGCTATCACTTTCATGGGAATTGGATGTTTCCTAGGGCTCATATTGTGTTACAGAAACTTCCACCTCTATGTCACTGGTTTTAATCTGGTTCAGGTCACTATTTATTTACCAGCTGAAGCCTGGCCTTTGGCTTATGTGTATGGCCCTACCAAATTTACAGCCATGAAAAACGTGTCATGGAACTTGAAATCTGGTCTCCCCCATGAAATCTGCGTTTTTGTGTGCTTTTACCCTGTACTACACAGATTTCGTGGGGGAGACCAGCATTTCTCAAACGAGGGGGCCCGTTCCAAAAGGAGGTTGTAGGGTGGTTGCAGTAGTGCCAGCCTTCCTTCGGTGCTGCTGCCTTCTGAACTTGGCAAGCAGAGAAGGGTGGCTGCTGGCCGAGGGCCCAGCTCTGAAGGCCGCAGCACCGAAGGAAGGGTGGCAATACCACACCATGCCGTCCTGACTCTGCCCTGCTGCTGGCAGCAGCGCTGTCTTCAGAGCTGGGCTCCCGGCCAGCAGCCGCCGCTCTCTGGTTGCCAAGCTCGGAAGGCAGCACCACCACCAGCAGCAGCACAGAAGGAAGGGTGGCAACACTGCCAGCCCCCTACAGTAACCTTGTGACCCGCCCCAACTCCTTTTTGGGTCAGGACCCCTACAGTTACCACATTGTGAAATTTCAGATTGAAATCGCTGAAATCATGAAAATTAAGATTTTTAAAACCCTATGACCACAACATTGATCAAAATGGACCGTAAATTTGGTAGAGCCCTATTTATGTGAAATGGGCTACTGGTTTGTGTTAAAGATATTGCAACCCAATGCAGCATTTTTGGGGACCATATTGTATTTTAGGTTAAAACAAGAAAATCTCAAAAAAGCCATTATGCTGAGATGGGCCAGACAACATGAGTGGTAGAATGTGCTGTGCTTTTTCTATCAATACAGGTGATGTGTATTTGTGTGTTCCTGGTTCACTGGAATTGGGTTTCCCCATGAAATTTGGAATCATTAGGGGGTGATTAATGCAAATTCCCCAATACCAGTTATAAAAAACCTAGCCTTTTGGAGATTTCCACTGTGGGAGAGGGCCATTTTCTGGTGATTACCTGTTACAGAAGGCCAGAGATCAAAGGCCCAAAATGTATAAAGAAATGGCTGAACTGTCCCATGTCTGAAACCTGACATGAACTGGCAACCAGGAAAGCAAACCCAGTTGAATTGTTTGAATTGTCTGACACCTAACAAAGCCCTATAGTGAACCTAGAGGTGACCTCTGGTAAGCTTAAAATGGGTATAGGTTCATTTATTGTTTTGCATATGTTTTCTGTGTAATGCTTTTGCCCTGAGAATAAATGTGTTTTGGTATGTGACAGTTTCTTGGTAACTGATATGCACTGTTGTAGCCCCTGGAGAAAGTTTAACCACAGGTGCTGGTTCCCAGTCAGACCTGCTGGAGAAATCACAGTGAGAAGATTAGTGCAAGCCTATACCGTCCATCTGGAGGGAAGTAGACATAGGTCTCTGCCTGATAAAGCCTTTAACCTTAAGTGGGTGCCCTTGAAGAAGGTTTGGGGAGAAGGATCAAAGGTGCCCTGAAACTGACAGTTTTGGGTGCTTGAAAAGAGGTTCTTATCACAAAACCAATTGTTCCATTTGGTACTGATTGGCACCCTGACCAACTGAATGATCATGGAGTTGGCTCCTCCATCCCGTAGAGCAGTGGTTTTCAATCTTTTTTCATTTGCAGACACCTAAAAAAAAAAAAAAATCAAATCAAGTGGAGGAGCTTATCCCTCCAGATTAGGGTTGAGGCATTTTACTGACTTTATTCTACCTGTTCTTTCAATAAACATGAGAGTCTCATGGCCTCCAACATTCTCAATACAGCATCTTTCCAAAGTACAAAATACACTTTTTAGAAAATCATGGCTTTTGGATGTTGATAAATGATTTAACTTTGCACATTTCTGGGAAAATAAGTAAAAGAGAGAACTCAATATGCATGCATGAATTTTCTCTGTTCTGTGAATACCCTTCTAAGTTTTCTCTTCTGGTGTGGTAAGTATGATGAAAATCTGTTAAGGCCAACATTTATGCACCACAATTGATCTTGACTCTCTTTTAAAAAGAATCTACTAATCTTCTCTTTTAATAAGAATTTGTTTGAAATTTCTGGTGGTTAGTGAACTATATGTGTTTTCACACTCAATATAATTCATTTATCAGATCTGTTCTTTTTCACGTCAAATTTCTGTTGCATTTCAGAGTCTGTTGTAGTGGAAGTCTATACTTTGAACAGGTTTGTGCCCTTGCCATATATTCTTTTAAAGTGTTTTGGTGCATTTCTTTTGTTTTATGTATGTAAAATGCATTCATAAACACAGATGTATCTTCTGGCCTTTAACATCCAGATGATGTGCTCTTAGGGTGTAAAGCAAAAGTAATGGTGTTTCTTATCTACCCTTATTTCCTCTGACAGTTGTTCCATTTGTACACTATTTCCTGATTGGAGGAGAGGAGTACTTCTGTGATCAGCAGTCTTCTTCTACCTTGGCTTAGGCAGAATGAAATGGCAACCAGTGTGCTTCCCTTGCAGTTCTGCCAGCATGAATTTGTGCACCACAGGGCAAAGCAGGATGCAAGACAATGAGGAATTTTCCCATGAAATGTGAGTCACTTGGCATTCTCATTAATTGAAAGGGGAATGTTAGTTACTATCTTTCACCACTTCTAATGTATATTATACAGTACACTGCTTTTAACAGGACTGTTCTAGAGCTGGTCAAACAATGCCAATCATTTACTCTAGGATTGATGAAAAAAATTGGTCATGTTGTTTGTTGACTGTTATTTGACCACCTATAAAGTTGCACAGAGAATGAAAACAATATCTGGAAATAATTCATATTTGCAGAATGCTAACATTGATTTGGATAAGTTCTTCATAATGCATGCTGTGACCAATGCTAATCCATTCTTTTACCATGTGTTCATCTGGGTGACTTCCCCTCTAATATAGTTAATATGACAAATTTAGAATTAGAATATTTATATTAAAAGTTTACATTTTGTTAATCAAATTGTCTAGCAATAATTACTACTTGAGTGAGTAGCTATAAATAGGAGCGTATGTCAACTCAAAGCTTCATGACAGATGCATTTAGATATAACACACGATAGATCACAAAGCCACATGTTAGCCAGAAAACTTGAAAAGATCTGTTTTCTAAAGAATGTGAAGATGAAAGACAATATTTTTCAGGGGAAAATGCCTTTGTATTTTCTTTTAAAAACCGGAGGACTTGAGAAAATGTATCGTTTAGTGTTTATTACTTGAGTCTTTGTGCGTAATTAGCAGGTCAAACTGCCTGCCAGAAAAATAGGTAATTTTCTTCTCTCCATTCAGCATATAACTCAGCTCTGGCACAGTGCTATTTTCCTTTAGTATTTTGGGTGATGAGGCAGACAATGCCAGAGGGTGCAGATGCAAACCGTAGCTCTCATCAGAAAAGCAGTTAGTTCCTAGGTAGGACTTTCAGAACTAAATACAAAACTACTTTCTTTGATTTACCATTCATTCCCTCAGTAGTTTCTTTACAGATGCACACATACAACACACCCACTCTCATACTCAAATGTGAATAAGCAAACCATCTATAAACTAATCAATCTCCTTTCTCTTATAGGCTGGGAGAAAAGAAACAATGTGTATGTGTGTTTGTATTTTTCTATTTTTGAAACATTTGGAAGGTACTTACACATCATGATGATGAGGGCTATATAAGTATCTAGATAAGGAGACTTCAGTTCCGCCAGCTCCAGAGGGCTATGTCTAGATTAAGAACAGAGGTTGAGGTTAGGTCAGAATTCACGAACACATAGTAGCTAGCCCAGACCTTTCCTAATTTTAGACCTCAGTTAACATCTTTTACCTTGAATTAGTTGGTTAAGGTTGAGCTGGAGCTTTGTGTTGATCTTGACCAGCTAAATCGAGGTAAAAGTCTAAAATTAGGGAAAAGGTCTGTGCTACCTACCATATTAATTAACCCTGACCTAAACTGGACCTTATTTCCTAATTTAGACAAACTGGGAAAATAAAGGGATTCATTGTGTCACATATCTCCATTTGTTCACGCAAACCATAAGCAAGGAGCAATGTCCCCATTTTGGGTTATGTGATCCCCACTCTAAAGTTCTTTACTCCTTTGGGAGGTCATGACTTGCTTTTCTGAACTCAGTTACAAGCTTTGGCTAGCTGGGACTTTGAGGAAACTCTCTAAGATTTTCAGTGACTGGGTATGAGCTGATTCTTCTTTTGTACAATTTCATGTTATAGATCTGGTCCTCTCTTCATCTGTATGGCATGCATAAACTGCAGTAGCTTGAAGACATGGGATCTTTTCCTTTTTTCTAACCTTTAACATTTAGGGACACAAAGTCCTGTCTCATGCTGCCTTCTCTTTACTAATATTTACATGATTCCATTCCTGCAGTCCTTAACTCAAGCAGAACTCCCATTGATCTCAAGATCAGGGCCACAACTATGAAACCCGCTGGTCAGGCATTTCTCTTTGCACCAGAATGAATCAGTCTTGAATTTACCTGCAGCAAATGTTATAGAAAATAAATGCACATATTTTTTCACCTTCAGTTTAGAATTTGGAGAGCTACAATGAGTCATTAGCTGAGTTGGCAGAGATACCAGAAGGTGGCTTAAGGAAATGTTATACTTAAATATGAAGACAAAGGTCAAACACGAGAGATACCTTAGCTTGTAAAATGTACATCATGTTGCACAGATCTTTAACTGCATAGAGTGTAAGTCCATGGGGAGTCAGTAGGTGTGTATATGTGACTTATTACTCTGATATGACACTATTACATTTTAGTTTTTAGCATTTTTAAAGAGTAGGTAATAGTTATGAGACATGAAGACTCAGAATTAAGTACTGTAGTAATACACAGAAGGATAATTTGGTTATGATAAATTGGCCTGGGCCTGTTAACTAATAATACAGTTTTTTTAAGTAGCATCTTACCAGTATGAAAAAGAGGTAATATCATTATTAATGTCTAAACTATAGTGTGTTTCACACAGGATTATGGTAAAGGTCAGACCATGTTTCGCTGAATTAAAAGCTATTCTGAGCTATAGCAATCCTAATCAACTCAGACCTAAAGGTGCATAGCTCAGTTATAATGAGACACAATGAATTTAAATAAACTACATGACACTCTATAGTGATTTATAAAGGCATTGTGGTATCCTTTTAACTCGTTAGCAATGAATGATACTACTGTATATATTCTCCACTATTTTCTGCTGTGTAACTATTTTTTATCACAGTATTTTTTAGAGAAAGTGCCTTATGTTGTTTCCTTACAAAATGTAGATATAAAATGTAATTGGTGCTATGTTGGTTTGTGCAAATCACAGAGCCACATTAGTAGAGATCTGGTAAAAAAAATTAAAAAACCTACTCTAGTAAGTACAGTAAAGTAACAATTTGTGGTTACAGATCTTATAATATAAGAGAGATATTTTACTACGTATCTGTATGCAGAAGTCCCAGGAATCCAGGAGAAAATATGTACCCTATATTCATAAGTTATACTTCAAGGACTGTTCGCCTGAAGGACGATTATAACATATGTGAATGGTCCAGTTCATTTTGCCTTGAAGTCCTTTGAAATGCAGTGCAGCTGGAGGCAAATGCACACTAGAGGGTGCTTGTATTTAACACCTAGTAAAGTGTGCGTTTCAGTTTTGTCAACGGGGTGCGGGGGGAGACGTTGAGAAGGGAATTTGCTAGGTGTTCTTCTTTTCCTCAACTCTTAGGCCAAGATTATTTTAAAAAGAAGTGCCTAAATTAGGCCCCTAAATCCATATTTACATGTTCAGATAAGTTGCTTGCTTTTCAAAAGTTCTGAGCATCCAGTAGCTCCCACTGACTTTTAAAAACATTTATATAAGGAGCATTATCAGCATGAGGATGTTGTACAGGTGAGAACTGGGGAAAAAAATGGTAGGATGGTTTATAGCAATTTGAAGGTCAATTCAAACTTTCCTGATTTTCAATCCCTGGTCTCAGCCTGTGCACACACAAGTTTGCATGAGCATGCAACTAAATGAACACTTTGTGCACTACCCCCCTACATACATAGTTGAATTCCAGTATCTGAGTATCGGGCAATAGAATTTTTACATGAAAAACCCATTTGCAAAAATGGGGGTTTGTACTTGACAACTTTGCCCCGACACACATCTTGCAGGTGCATGTGGTAGTGAAATCTGGGTTGAAGCCCCCTTGAAATTCAGGGCCTATGTTTTTGTTTGAATAGCATTTTTGGATTCTTGCTGCATCTCAGTCAAGATGTATCAAGCACATACCATGGCTTGAACAGTCAGGCATGTGACATGAGATGCATGGTTAACTCCAGTGCTTTCAATAAATAAAAGCCTACAGTAGAAGGAAATCACGTGGCTGTAATTTTGCTTTTTTTAAAAAAACTGATCTGTAAACTGCAACAAAGGTTTGTGTTTTAAAGTGTAGATAGAGGCTACATGTATTTATCATTGCATCACAAATTTTAGTGGCACTGAAAATGTTATAATTATTTCCTAAGTTGAACAGAGTAAAAGCCTGAGATACAGAGATACAACATATTCATGGATCTAGTGACAACCTGATTCTCACTAATGTGAATAAATCCATTTATGTTGAGCTAAGTGTCTTAAATCTCCCCACTTAACTCATCTATTCTTATTATAAAACAGAGAAACCACAGTTGCTTGTGGTTCTTTTCAAATGAATTGAACTGCAAGAGATTACCAAAATCCAAATCAGAGATAAATGAAAACATACATAACTGAAACTATCTGAAGAGTTGTAAATATCTTTATCCACGTTTCTCAACTAAAAACTGCTAGATAACTTTTGCAAATGACATCTCCAGAATAAAATATATAGGCTTTTGCAAGACCAGTACTTTGCTCTGGTTGCCCTGAGCACATAAATATAAGCTGTGTTGTAGTCGTCATGTTGGTCCCAGGATATTAGAGAGACAATGTGGCTGAGGTAATATCTTTTATTGGACCAACTTCTGTTGGTGAGAGACACAAATTTTTGAGTTTACACAGAACTCTCTTGAAGTTGGTTCAATAAAAGATATTACCTCAGCCACCTTGTCTCTGAGTATGTGGACACACATGATCATGCAAATCTCTATATATCACCTCTCTGATTAACATTTAACTTTTTTTTTATTGTTCAGAGTGATATATTGGTACACTGATCTGTTCCTATTTATTGTGTAGTGAACAGTGGTCTTTATGATGAACAATTTGTGGAGATTTTTGGAGGGGAATTCCTGAATTTTCTCCATTATAAACGAATGTCAGACACCCACATTTCTGTGAATACTCTGTTAGTTTACTCCACTATTCAGCAGATTCCTGGGTGCTCAGTATCATTAGCAACATGTCACTACCTCTGTAGAAACATGGGGACATAGAAGCAAAGGCTTTGCTTGTTCTCTTAAAAAGAGAGAGAATTCTAGCTTGACTGCATGGTAATAATTCCATCTACCCATCCTTGCATGAAGTGATTATCCCACTGGAAGTCAGTGATCTGCTTTGAAGTCCTCAGCTTCAAAAGAGTCTCCACATGAAGCCTATTCATATAAGCAGGGTTTCCTCTAAATAGAAAAACAACCTCTGCATCTCTCTTAATTTTTGCAGTTGATGAAATGCCTTTGAGCATCAATAGGATTTTAAGATTACCATAATTTCTTCTCAGATGCACCACTAGCAAGGCAAAGGCTTGGAGGCTTGAACTTGGGAGGTTGTATTCCCTTTAAAAGTCAGGATGAGACAACTGGAGGATGGTTTTGATTACCTGCTGTCAAATTATTCCCTGGATTTCTTCAGTGTGTGAGTATTCCTGCTACCAGGTCAGTGCAAATTCCAGACAATGAGCTATCAAAAGCCATTTTTATTCATTTGAGAAAAAGACTGTAAACAAGCAGGGAGAAGGCAGTAAGGAAATAATGCCAATTTCATACATTTACATGTCTTATAAATCTGCACCCAAAAATCTTTTGTCCATTCTTCAATATCATGCATCTGAATCAGAAAGAGATTATGCAAAAGTTAAAAGATTAGGTAGCTCATCTACATTTAAGTCTAGAATGCACTGGTCCAGCAACAATAATGGATACTTGAGAACAACAGAACAGCATTTCATCAAGGTCCAATACAAATACAAGCCTACTAATCTTTATATTAAGTTTACACAGCAAACACATATTAAAGTGAGGGTCCTGTCCTTACACACAAATGTCATTTAAATTTCATATATCTGACAAAATCAACTATTTGCACCATTCATTAGCAGTGGTTGATTTTACCTAATGATCCATTCCAAGTTGTATTGAAGAGCTGGATCTAGCATCAAACATAATCTAGTAATATTGTTCTAATTTACCTCAGTCCCATTTTAGATATCTATCTGCAAGGGCAATGCCCTTAGGGAGTGTATTCATCACCAGCTCTTGCTACATCCTATGAAAAGGAGTAGCATTTATTGTAGTAGGCCATTCAGTGTTGTAACATCCCACTATACTCAAGGAGTGAACATTGATGCATGAAAGCTACCATCTGAAGAGTGTTCAAGAGAAAGGAACACCTGTCCCAGCACTCCTTCCTCCCCTCTCCTGTGTGCACCTTCTCAGGAAAGCCCACAATTTAGTCCTGACTTTGGAAATCTATCTCCCTTCCCATTGTCTTTTTGTCCTTCCCTAGCAAAATCTGACTTCCTTCAGGAGGATCAGACCCCCATCTCATTCTGTTACTGTTCTCAGGCAGTTTGAGCATCTGTATTTCAGCCCAACTACTACAGGTTGTCCCAAGACAATGAGGGAAGATTGAAAAAATTGGGTTTGTTAAGTTTGGAGAAGAGAAGACAGAGATGGCATGATAACAGTTTTCAAGTACATAAAAGGTTGTTATAAGGAGGAGGGAGAAAATTTGTTCTCGTTAACCTTTGAGGATAGTACAAGAAGAAATGAGTTTAAATTGCAGCAAGGGTAGTTTAGATTGAACATTAGGAAAAACTTCCTAACTGTCAAGGTGGATAAGCACTGGAATAAATTGCCTAGGGAAATTGTGGAATCTCCATCATTTGAGATTTTTAAGAGCAGATTAGACAAACACCTGTCAGGAATGATCTAGATCAGTGGGTCTCAAAACTGGTCCGTTGCTTGTTTAGGGAAAGCCCCTGGCGCGCCGGACCGGTTGGTTTACCTGCCGCGTCCGAAGGTTCGGCCGATTGTGGCTCCCACTAGCTATGGTTTGCTGCTCCAGGCCAACGGGGACTGCAGGAAGGGCAGCCAGCACGTCCCTTGGCCTGCGCCGCTTCCCGCAGCCCCCATTGGCCTGGAGCGGTGAACTGCAGCCAGTGGGAGTTGTGATCAGCTGAACCTGCGCATGCGGCAGGTAAACAAACCGGTCTGGCGCGCCAGGGGCTTTCCCTGAACAAGCGGTGGACTGGCTTTGAGAACCACTGATCTAAATAATACATAGTCCTGCAATGAGTGCAGGGGACTGAACTAGATGACCTCTCGAGGTCCCTTCCACTCCTATGATTCTGTAAGACTGCATATCTCTCACAAGGAGTGTCTAAGACCCTTGCTATTCCCCCTCACATCAAGTAAGAAAGTTCCTCGGTGGCAAAATAGGGTAGCACACTTCCGAACTTGAGACTGGCTTGTTGACCTCTGCAGAAGTCCCAGCTGTGATATTTCCCTGAAGAGACCCTGGAACTGTCTCCCAGGAGGAGTTGTGGGGCAAACAAATTAGTCAGTCTTAAAAGAGAACTGGACAAATTTATGAATGTGATCATATGATGGGGTTCTTATGATGGTCATGTTTCAGGGCTTCAGCATGTCACCTACATGGGTCAGGAAAGCATTTTTTTCTCCCCCAACAATGTATTCTGTATTTTTTAAAATCTCCTTCCTCTGAAGCATCAGGGATGGCCACAGCTGAAGATGGGACATGGTGGGTCAGGACTCCAAGGTAGCATTGACATCCCAAGGTAGCACTGACCATTCTCTCTCTAGGTGCTTGGCTGGATGGTTCTTGCTCACCTGTGTGGTTAGATACTCAGCTGCGTGTGTGTTGTTCCTGTGTGCTGCCTCAGCTCTTCTTCTGTGCCAGCTGTCTGTGAACACCTCAAGCGAACCACCCAATGATCACAAGATCCATTAAGGTACAAAGGCACCAGGCCAAGTTTATTGTTGACAATAGCACCTCACAGACTTTATGAGGATACTAAGACATGTATGCCTGTGACAATGGATGCAGCTCAGTGAATGGTGAGATTTTTCCATTCCCCCATCGGCTGGACAAAGATACTTTCTTTGAGATATATTTTATACCCTAATACAAACAAGTTACACTGCCTTGAACATAGTTATTTACTGCCCCCTGATGTGGCTAATTATTACCAATTACCTTGTACATGTTGGTTTGATAAAAACATTTTTATTACATACTGTTATTCTAACCTTATCTTTTAGAAGGGGTCAGTGTGTTCCTGTTATCCTTGGGGAATGTTTTTGTACCATCCTTGACAGCAGAATGTTCTGGTACCACTTGATACTGGGATGTGTTTGAGTACTCTGTGCTAAGTAACAACAAATCTACTGTGTGAATAAAATCTTTATGGAGAGCTGCTAGGATTCCCATGCACATGCACAAGAGGAATTCAGTATCACTTCACTGGAGTACAGGCATTACTAGCTGCATGTCCTGGAGTCCCACAAATTGTCCTATGAAAAGAAAGATTAACACAGAAATACAGTCCTATGTGGAGGAGCTTAGTAAATGTATTCTACAGCCAGCTGTGTGAATCACCTTGGGGAAAGATGCATATGAATGTGCATGTATATTTGAGGAGGTTCTAACAATGATCACATTCTGTACCACCTGCATAATGCAGTCCTTTTAAAATATGACAACTAAATTCAGCTGTCTGGAGTGGAAGTTTGGAAAGACTGCCTCAAGCAAAATTGTGGTGATTCTAGAGCTGTGTGAAACAGAAAATTTGATTCACAGGGGTTCTTGAAAACATCATATTTTGGTTTTGATTTTTGTAGGTTTGCAATCCCTTAGTTTCCTTTTGGACTTTTAACTTCAAATGGACCTCAAAATCCCTAATTGAAAACACTGAATTATATTTTATGTTGATACCACCTGAAACTATACACAAAACCATAACATCAAATTGTTTATTTGAAAGTAGGCCTGTGTTTGGGTAATGTTTGTGAGGGTTAACAAACCTTTTGGTGCATGTAGGGTTAATTCAGAGGTTGAAATGAAATTTGAAACCAAACGAGTTTCATGTGATTTAACATTTCATTACAAATATTTCATAGCAGTCTAGATGCGTCTCCCTTCTCTAACATTTGTTTTGTGGGAGTACAACAGGTATATTAATCAGACAGGTAACCTTACATATTTATAGATAAAAAAAATTGTGTTTTCATAACAAAATATAGGACTCTTATATAAAAAGCAGAAAAGAGGCAAGTTTATGTACTTTTTTTTAAATGGAAAGGGAAAGTAAAGTTTATAAATTCAGTTATATAAAAGATTTGGAGTTACAATGAGAAAAGCTAAGAGAACAAGTTGTTCAAAAGATACAAATTTCAGAAGCTGGAATTTATAGTTATTTGCTCTTAAGGATTCATGAATATTCAGGGAAGGATAGAGAGTGTTCCCAAGAAGCTGTGGAACTAATTGATGCTGCCCTTAGTGTGAGGAAGTCTTGTCTCTACCTGCTGTGGTTCAGCTCCCTGAAACCAGCAGCCTCTGGTAGCACAAGACTGACTTCTAGGCCTCCACAAGCCTTGCTCTCTCTGTATAGGTAGTGATAGGCACACACCAATCCTCGAGTCATTGGAACATTCCCTGTCGTGTCCAGCCTCTTATCTGCTCAACATTCATAGAATTACCAGCCTGCTGTTCCCAAAGCAACAGTACACAGCATTCAACGCAGGATCACCACTGTGCTTAACATCACAACACTTCAATATATTTATAGAGAAAATAATATTGAGTTTATTAAAGAACTGAGATTCTAGTCATCATGAGTAAGATTATTGGAAACAAATGATTACATGTAAAGCCAAATCATAATATGCTTTCTAGAGACTAAACTTAACTATCGGGTTACTTCTTGTCTAAAGAATTTTCTCACCCAAAGTTCTTTCTAGCGATTTGGAACCAATGCCTGGTTAAGACTCTTTTTTTCATGAAGCAAACTCGCTGTTCTTTTATTTCCTCCAGTGATGGTGAGAGGATGTCTTCTTTGTCCAACAAATACAGTAGAGCAAACCTTTGATGTGGACCTGCACAGAGGGTCTTCCCCCTTCCTGTTTTTCTTTTCCTGTTAGTATCTTTCTTTGAAGTCCTCGCAATCCTTCATTTGCATTCAGTTCAGACTGGTAACAGGGCATGCTCTGCTCCTGTCTTCTAGCACCACAGAAACTGCTCTGATTCCTCTGGTTGTGTATCCAGACTGTGCTATTTATTTATGTTCCCTCCACCAACACCTTTACAGTCCCATACAGCAACGCTGTTTACAGTGTCCCCTGTGCTTTCGGCCCTTTCCCCAGAGCTTGAGAGGAGCAGAGGTCTCTCTTCTCTGAGATCTCTATGAGACTGCACTCATGTAGCCCTCTTCCTCTCTCCCAGCCCTTCTTTCCTGTGCCATTTTATCATTCCTCAACTGATGAGCTAATTAATCCCATAGTACTGCCCCCCCATTCTGCCAGCCTGATTAGATAATTATGTCCCAATCCCAATCAGATTGCTCTAGTGATCAGAGTGCTGGATCACCAGCTAACTCCCAGCACTGCGTCACAGAGACCCATTGTGTAGTATACAATTCTTAATTTATATGTAAATTGCCAGTTAGATACACATTTATTGTCTGACTGGAAACATGTTTTTCACTTTTGCTGACGACCAGTGCCTAGACACACACCTTATGATTTTCAGTGTATATACATAACTCCATACACAACGTCCATAGGTGGGTTTTGCAATGATATTGATGACTAGGTTTACGCCGGCTTTTATTTGCGACCTCACATGAACTAGAATGAGCACACCAGACTCTGGAGATGCCTGTAACCCCTAAAAAGCTGCGATAGGCCTCTTTCCAGTTGGCACTAAGAGGTTCCTCGGTCACACTAATTATTTATGAAACTTATTTATTATGTTCTGCCATAACAGATCATTAGAAACTAATTTATTTCAATGTTACAAGACAAATTATGGATAGAGATAATAAAAATATAAGTTATGTAGAAACTATCTGAAGTACTTGTCATCTCCATGTGTGAGTAGTCATATTTTGAGTCCCTGTTTTTTAACAGGAGTTGATGGTTTACCATTATTAGGTGGCAAAGAGTCCTGTGGCACCTTATAGACTAACAGACGTATTGGAGCATAAGTTTTCATGGGTGAATACCCACTTTGTCAGGTGCATGTAGTGGAAATTTCCAGAGGCAGGTATAAATATGCAAGCAAGAATCAGGCTAGGGATGATGCAGTTAGTTCAATCAGGGAAGATGAGGCCCTCTTCTAGCAGTTGAGGTGTGAACACCAAGGGAGGAGAAACTGCTTTTGTAGTTGGCTAGCCATTCACAGTCTTTGTTTAATCCTGAGCTGATGGTGTCAAATTTTCAAATGAACTGAAGCTCAGCAGTTTCTCTTTGAAGTCTAGCCTGATTCTTGCTTGTATATTTATATCTGCCTCTGGAAATTTCCACTACATGCACCTGATGAAGTGGGTATTCACCCACAAAAGCTCATGCTCCAATATGTCTGTTAGTCTATAAGGTGCCACAGGACTCTTTGCCGCTTTTACAGATCCAGACTAACACGGCTACCCCTCTGATACTCGACACCATGCAAGGCACTGCATTTAGCCATATAGAGTGGAAATTCGTCAATCTTATGAAGAAACTTGCACAAGTACAGACAGATATCATCTTCCTTTCCAAATGCAAATGGATGGACATCATACCAAATGGACTAAAGGTGAAAAATCCATTGCTATCTACATACTGCACAGACCACAGTGAGAGATTATGTCATACACTATCAAAGAAACTGAGGAACCTATCAGCAGCCTATACAGCAAACAGGAAAACATCAAAAAAGAGCTCTCCAACCTGGAGACTCTCATAAATAACCAACCTTCTATACAAACGGACTTTACTAAAATAAGACAGGAGATCTACATTACACACTTCACCTCTCTACAAAGGAAAAAGGACTGTAATCTGTCTAAAATCCTACCTGCCACATGGGACCACAACAGTGGTACCCCTAACAACTCACACAACAATATTGTCAATCTATTCAGCTACACACTCAGCCCAGCAGAAGAGTCTGTCCTATCTCGGGGACTCTCTTTTTGCCCCATCACCCCCACAAACATGATACAATTCTGCAGTGACCTGGAAGCCTACTTTCGCCATCTCCGACTCAAAGAATACTTTCAAGATAACACTGAACAGCGCACTGATACATAGATACCCTCCCACCAACAGCACAGGAAGAACTCCACATGGACTCCTCCCGAGGGTCGAAACGACAGTCTGGACCTATACATAGAATGCTTCCGCCAACGTGCACAAGCAGAAATTGTGGAAAAACAACATCGCTTGCCTCATAACCTAAGTCGTGCAGAACGCAATGCCATCCACAGCCTCAGAAACAACCCTGATATTATAATCAAAGAGGCTGATAAAGGAGGTGCTGTTGTCATCATGAACAGGTCTGACTACCAAAAGGAGGCTGCCAGACAACTCTCCAATACCAAATTCTACTGAGATCCCACTGAGGAATACACTAAGAAACTGCACCATCTACTCAGGACACTCCCTACGCTAATACAGGAACAAATCAACATAACCTTAGAGCCCCGACCAGGGCTATTCTATGTACTACCCAAGATCCACAAACCTGGAAATCCTGGACTCCCCATCATCTTGGGCATTGGCACTCTCACTGAAGGGGTGTCCGGATATGTGGACTCTCTACTCCAGGGGTCCCCAAAGCAGTGCCCGTGGGTGCCATGGTGCCACTGAGGCATTTTTATGCACCCGCAAGACACCCCGCCTCCGAAATGCTTCCAAGAAGCATTGCTGTTTCTCATCAGCATTTCGGCGGTGACGCTTCTTGCCACTGCCGCTTCTCGGCAGCAGCATTTCGGCGGTGGGGTGTCCGGTGCGTGCCACAGTCTTCTGGGAATAGCAATATGCTATTCCCACAAGAAAGGTTGGGGACAACTGCTCTACTCAGACCCTATGCCACCAGCACTCCCAGCTATCTCTGTGACACTACTGATTTCATGAGAAAACTACAATGCATTGGTGATCTTCCAGAAAACACCATCCTAGACACCATGGATGTAGAGGCTCTCTATGCAAACATCCCACACACACATGGAATACAAGCTGTCAGGAACAGTATCCCTGATGATGCCACAGCACAACTGGTTGCTGAGCTCTGTGACTTTATACTCACGCACAATTATTTCAAATTTGGTGACAATATATACCTCCAGACCAGTGGCACTGCTATGGGCACCCGCATGGCCCCACAATATCCCAACATTTTTATGGCTGACCTGGAACACCATTTCCTCAGCTCTCGTCCACTCACACCCCTTCTCTACCTATGCTACATTGATGACACCTTCATTGTATGGACCCATGGGAAGGAAACTCTGGAAGAATTCCACCACGATTTCAACAGCTTCCACCCCACCATCAACTTCAGCCTGGACCAACCTACATGGGAGGTCCACTTCCTAGACATCACGGTGCAA
Organism: Lepidochelys kempii; assembly: GCF_965140285.1. Classification (NCBI taxonomy): domain Eukaryota; kingdom Metazoa; phylum Chordata; order Testudines; family Cheloniidae; genus Lepidochelys; species Lepidochelys kempii. The sequence continues at coordinate 58,905,054 of NC_136384.1, forward strand.
ATAGGTGACGGTCACGTTAACACCACCCTATACCTAAAACCCACGACCGCTATGCCTACCTTCATGCCTCCAGCTTCCATCTCGGACACACCACATGATCCATTGTCTACAGCCAAGTGCTGAGGTACAATCGCATTTGCTCCAACCCCTCAGACAGAGACCAACACCTACAAGATCTTCACCAAGCATTCTCAGAACTACGATACCCGCATGAGGAAATAAGGAAACAGATCAACAGAGCCAGATGTGTACCCAGAAGCCTCCTGCGGCAAGACAAGCCAAAGATAGAAACCAACAGAACTCCACTGGCCATCACATACAGTCTTCAGCTAAAACCTCTCCAATGCATCATCAGTGATCTACAACCCATCCTGGACAATGATCCCTCACTTTCACAGGCTTTGGGAGGCAGGCCAGTCCTCGCTCACTGACAACCTGCCAATCTGAAGTGTATTCTCACCAGCAACTACACACTGTACCATAGTAACTGTAACTCAGGAACCAATCCATGCAACAAACCTCGAAGCCATCTCTGAACACATCTACACCAGCGACACCATCACAGGACCTAACCAGATCACCCACACCATCACCGGTTCATTCACCTGCACGTCCACCAATGTGATATACGCCATCATGTGCCAGCAATGCCCCTCTGCTATGTACGTCGGCCAAACTGGACAGTCCCTACGTAAAAGGATAAATGGACACAAATCAGATATTAGGCATGGCAATATACAAAAACCTGTAGGAGAACACTTCAACCGCCCTGGACACACAATAGCAGATTTAAAGGTAGCCATCCTGCAGCAAACAAAACTTCAGGACCAGACTTCAAAGAGAAACTGCTGAGCTTTAGTTCATTTGAAAATTTGACACCATCAGCTCAGGATTAAACAAAGACTGTGAATGGCTAGCCAACTACAAAAGCAGTTTCTCCTCCCTTGGTGTTCACCCCTCAACTGCTAGAAGAGGGCCTCATCCTCCCTGACTGAACTAACCTCATTATCCCAAGCCTGATTCTTGCTTGCATATTTATACCTGCCTCTGGAAATTTCCACTACATGCACCTGACGAAGTGGGTATTCACCCACGAAAGCTCATGCTCCAATATGTCTGTTAGTCTATAAGGTGCCACAGGACTCTTCGCCGCTTTTACTGACTAACATGGCTACCCCTCTGATACTCGACATTATTAGGTGATTATATTCACTGTAATGCTAAAATGACAAACACCAATGAATCAATAAAGTATCATTGGTTCTTAACTACAGACTGAGAGAATAATGTCCTTTGATAACTGAATAAAGATTGGTCAGATGTAAGTGCTCCTGAAGAATAAAACTTCTTTTCAGCAATCAAAAGCTGGTTTTAATTTTGCCAGGGGATATTTGCAGCTGTAGAGCAGATGATATCATCATGGAAATTGCTCAAAGAATTGAAAAGCTTGAAATTAATGGATTGTAAAGACAAGTTTTCAACAAGAAGTAGTGTCCCTAACTAATATTTCCAGTGGAATCAGTCTAACTGATCCTTTATACTGCAAGCATAAATGAAAGCTGATCACTCAGAAATTGTCTCTCTCCCTGCCAGAACTAAACTTTTCCAATAATAGAGCTTCTGAATATAATGGACTAATTGTTTTTAATTAATCCAAACAGGTGTCTTTGCAGTACCAAAAAGGATTCCATACTGAAGTATAAGAGAGGATATTTTTCATCCTGGTGTTAAGGTAAGAATGTGAATCCATTTATATATCTTTGCGAAACGCTTAAGTACCATCAACATTGATCAAAGTTGATGCTTTCCATGAACTAATGGAAGTAAGTCAGTGTCTCTAAAGCACTCAATTATTCTAATTGTGTTAACACTTCCAATAAAGTGTACATTTATGTATTCTGAATTTTATTTAAACCTATCAGAAGTGGTGAAAACTCATACTAATTATATTGTACTTGAAAGCAGAAATGCACAAAGAGAGAACCTATTTCTCATCCTACTAAAGTCAAAAGAAATACTTTTACTGACTTTATTGGCCTTTGGATAAGGCCCTAAAAGTATCTTGGAATGTGTTAAAAATATAACGGGTTATAAAATTTATTAATATTTTTGGAAAGCAAGAAGGCAAAAGAGAAAATTCCAGAAATAAAACACAATGCATAAAACTATAAACATAGGTCTCTAAAATTAGGCACCTAAATAAGTGGATATTCTGGGTCTGCAGATTAACTCTTCCAGGTGATGTGACAGCTGTAACACACCCACAGACACAGAAAGACTTTTCACAGGATTCTAAATCACCATTGCTCTCTATTTAATAGTGCACAGAGTACATATCATTTAGAAAACAACAAACATCCTGAATGCAATGCCTCTCACTCTAGCTCACCCATCCGTGGGAGGCCTTGGGGGACTGTCTGAATTCAGGTAGGCAGGGTTCCTCCTGCTGCATCAGGCTCCTACAGCAGCTTCCCTCTGCTTGAGCTGGTCAAAAATGGCCAAAGACTCCAAATAGATCAGGTTCTGCCCTTTATAATCTTCCAGTCCCTCTGTCAGGCCCAGTCCCCTCAGGTGATTGCAGACCCACACCAGGTGATTTTTGTTGCCAGGTGACCTCCTGACAAGACAGTTCTCCAGGGTGGGAGTCAATCTTTTGTTTAGGGTGTCTGTAGTTGAGTAGAGGACCCTCCACATTTAATGACCTTCTATTGTCAGCCATTTATGGCATTTCAGTCCAACAGGGAGGCAAAAAATACAACAGAGAAGGCATAGGGCTGCACATTGGAGTTTGAAGTTTGGTGAAAATACATACAGAGAGTTCATAATCACACAAAGTTAATAAATTGTAAAGACAGATTGCCCAAATTGTCATGGTGAGGACTTCCCTAAACAAACATTTAATTTTCATAAAATGAAAAGGAGTACTTGTGGCACCTTAGAGACTAACAAATTAATTTGAGCATAAGCTTTCATCAGCTGAAGTGAGCTGTTGCTCACGAAAGCTTATGCTCAAATAAATTTGTTAGTCTCTAAAGTGCCACAAGTGCTCCTTTTCTTTTTGTGAATACAGACTAATACCGCTGCTACTCTGAAACCATTTAATTTTCAGCAAGTGCTGGGCTATGAATTTATCCTGCATTAGCCTTCTGCAGACTAACTCTCCATGTGGACCCTGCTGACGTGCATTAACAGTTCATTAATGTGCTTTGATCTAGTCCCCTTTGAAACCAGGTCTAGATCAAAGCATATTAATGAACTGTTAATGCACATCAGTAGGGAGCACATGGCTAGTTAGTCCATGGCAGCCTAGTGCAGGGAAGATGTGCACCCCAGCTTTGTAGTCAATCCATGAGTTTTTTTAAATAATATATTTTCTCCAAGCCAAGTTACTTTAATTACCCCTTTAAAGATGAAAAAGAGTGGCATGCTAATTTAAAGGGCCTTCCAAACTTTGTTGCTGTTCCCTTAATTGTGTTTCCTACAAAGTTTCTTTTCGTTCCTTATGCCCTGATCCAATAAAGTGCTTAAGCACTCACATAAGAGCTTTGCTAGATTGGGGCCCCACTACTAAATTCTTGTACTCTTACTGGGTGAATTTCACCCCTCATTCACCTCCATTTTGAAGACTTAACTGAGAAGTATGTGATGAATAGATTTTGTCTTTTCCTTACTCAGGAACAAATTTCAGCGGTACGTTGTCCCCGATCAGTGTGAGAACTCATTTTAGCAAAGCAGACAGAATCAGCTCTTTATTTCTGTGAAGTCTTATTTTTTTAAACATTATTTAAAATTCCTTGATTTTTTCCCATCTGCAATAGAGAAAAATCATATTCAATAGCGTTCTTTCACCCCTTTTTGTTAAGTTTATTTTTTTTGCCAACAAATTAGGTCAGGCAAAAAATAACTTTGGCAGAACTGTTGTCTTTTATGCATTTCTTGTTGCTATTTTTTGGCAGGATTGTCACTTGAAGGTCAAATAAAGGCTTATTCCTCCAGAGTGGTGGACATGATAGTAGCCAGCCTTAGGTCAGTCCTGCCTCTTGCGATATGGAGTTCATTACACACTTTCAGAAAACACTGTTGTTTGCTTTTTCCAGGCCTAGGAAATCAGAATTCTACTTGGCTATGTGACAAGGGCTATTCCCAATCTGAATGACTCAGTCCCTTTTTCATATTTGTTTATTTCATATCATTTGAATGATTGGTCCACAGTATATTTTATTTTAAAATAATTTATTAAATGTATCTCATCTCTTGCTGTTTAATATGAGCTTTTTTTTTAAATTATGCCTTCTATACCCTGCTACACAGAGACATTCCTTTATCTCTTGTAGACTCCATGACTGGAGGTCTCTGGAGGACACTTTGCTGTGTAGAAAAGAAAATACCTTTAATTGGTACTTCATCCCTACATTTACAGTACTCGGGAACTTGGGAGACAGATATCCTGGAAAAACAAAGGACATACATGGGGGAGCTATTGTAGTCTATGTGGGAAGAAGAAGCATGTTACAAGGCTGAGGCTCCCCACATTCAGTGTGCTCCCATTTTGGTTCTGCAAATCTCTGCTTCCACAAACAGATGGTATCTTATCCCCTCTTGTTACAAATATATATATATTCCTTTAATGCATGGAAGAAAAGTATCTCGCTTTTAAAGTACAGTAGGCAGACTGGCTTGGAAAACGGTGACAATGGTCTGAAAATAAAATATCCTGTTCTCTCTTCTTTATGAAAGAGAGACAGTCCTAAATCACTACTGGAAAATAATTTCTATGCAGACAAAAGGGTTGCCCAAATACTCATATGGAAGACACCAGTGAATGGAGAGTAGTTTAAAATTACAGGTTCAAGTAGTACCACATAACATGTTACAATGTCAGCACAGAGATTTCCGCACAGCATAAGCAACTATGAGTGAACTGCATCCATATGAATATCATAACAGGGCTGGAAGTTGGAGGCAGCTATGTATAGCAGCTGTGTTGGATGAAGGAGAGAAATCTCAAAACACACATAATTGCTCATGAATGTGAAATCCTCTTGATTACTTTTCTTTTGTTAGCCCTGGAAAACTTTTTATTACTGTAACAAATCCTTGTCAGTCAGGCTGCTCTAAACATTTTCCATTGGTTAGAGTGCTAGTCTGGGCTGAGGAAGACCGGGGTTCATTCCTGCTGTGCCACAGACTTCCTATGTGACCTGTGCAAGTCACTAAGGGCTTGATCTACAAAGAAATGTAGACAACTAATTGCCACTTTAGGCACCTCAGAACTCCTGCTCAGCTGCTGACTAACGCTGTAAGCATCTAAATTCCCATGACACCTACATTTCCACTGGTAAAATCCTTTAGGTGCCTGAAACTCTGCCAGTGAGCATGTACACAGCTGCCTCAGTCTAGATATTCAGCTCACACCTAAGCCCCAATGGGATCCTTAAACTAGGCATTCCCCCTCCTATCTCACATGGGAGGTGTTCTCAGAATCTGCCTACCAGACAGAGCCTTGCACAAACCAACACAGGAGATGGTGCCCCCAAATAATTTTTAGCCCACAAGTTAGAGTACTTGCCCAGGATGTGAGAAACCCCAGTTCTATTTCCCCCTATGCTTAATGTGGAGAAACAAATTGAACTTGCTTCTCCCACCCCAGAAGGATATCTTATGAGGCCATGAGGCATTCTAGGGGAGGCGTCTTTTGTTCCAGCTGTTGCCAGCTTTCTACTCATACAAAAATGAACACCATAGCCCTGCCCCTTCCCCGCCCCCTGCCCTGCCCCTTCCCCGGGCCCTCGCTCCCACTCACTACATTCCCCCTCATTCGGTGGCTCACTCTTCCCCTCCCTCACTGGGCTGGGGTAGGGGTTTGGGGTGCGGGAGGGGGTGAGGGCTCTAACTGGGGCTTGGGATGAGGGGTTTGGGATGCGGATGGAGTTCCAGGCTGGGCGGTGGGGAAGAGGGATTCGGAGTGCAGGAGAGGGCTGCGGGTTAAGGTAGGGGGTTGGGGTGCAGGACAGGGTGAGGACTCGAGGGTGGAGCCAGGGGCCAGCAGACAGCAGGTCTGACTCCTGGGGATGAGAGGTTTGGGGTGCAGGAGCAGGATCTGGGTTGGGGGGGGGGCTCAGGGCTGGGGCAGGGGGGTGGGGGCTCGGGTTGGGGCATGCTCCTGGTCAGCAGTGCAGCCAGGCTAAGGCAGCCTCCCTGCCTTTCTGGCTCTGCACTGCACCCCGGAAGCAGACAGCAGGTCTGACTCCTAGGCAAGGGGACCAGGAGGGTCCGTGCACTGCTCTTGCTGCAGGCACCACCCCCACAGATCCCATTGGCTGCTGTTCCTGGCCACTGATAATGCGGAGCCAGTGCACGGGGTTGGGGCAGCACGTGGAGACCCCTTGCCCCCTGCCTAGGAGCCAGACCTGCTGGCTGCTTCCAGGACACAGCGTGGAGCTAGGACAGGTAGGGACTAGCCTGTCTTAGCCCTGCAGCACTGCCGACCAAATTTTTAATGGCCTGGTCAGCAGTGCTGACCGGAGCCACCAGGGTCCCTTTTCAGCTGGGCATTCTGGTCAAAAACTGGATGCCTGGCAACCCTAGTTCCACTCTATAAATACTTGAATATCTATTGGGCCAAAGAGCAAGTGAGAATGACGCTGTAGCCCAGTGTTTAGTACACTTACTGGGGTGGGGTGAGGAAAGACCCAGATTCCAGTCTTCCTGCTCCCGTGTATATTTAAATACCTGGAAAATGGGGTTACTTCACAGCGGTTAGTGAGGATAGATACATTAACGATTGTGAGGAGCTCAGAATATAAGGTGATGGGGTCATCTGAGCTAGAGAGAAAGATGTGTGTATGCAAAATCTGGCTTTTGCAGGCACAAACTGATTGTGTCTGCAAAACTGTGGGTAGAAATTTGGAGTCCTGGTTGAACCCTCTTTGAAAATTTAGCCTTTGATTGCACGTAGTTGGATACATAAATTAGTGCTGTGGTAGCAGCAAGTTAGCTACGATTGAGGAAATAATTTCAAAGATCACGTATCCAGAGGTGGATGAATAATGCAAAATAAATAAATGAAATTCTGAAAGAACTCTCATTTCTAAATGAATTCACTTCAACTGTTTTAGTGTCCCTTTTGAATTCACTTTCTGTAGTTTTTCTAGAGACGGAGGTTAGCGAAAGTAGTGATCGCTGGCACAGTACATTCTAAGTAAACATTGAAGAATACTGAGCTGTTTCTCCTCTTATTTCTATTTACAGCAGTGTAAATCAGGAGTAACTCCACTGAAGCCAAGACAGTGACAGTGGTATGAAACCAGTGTGAGAAAAAAGCCAGCGTTTAAGAGTCACATTCCATGAGCACTTTTGTTGGAAACCTGATTTCTAGAAGTAATGTTAATCCAAACAGACACTAGAACATAACACATGATTATTTGACTAATTACATAGTTCAATTTTAAAATACGGAATATTGGGAATGAACTGTTTGGGAATGAGCTACAAAAATTATTTAGAAAATAATCTCAAGAAACTCATGATTTTTTTTTTTTTTTTTTAAAAAAGGTGAGTTACTTTTATGGAAAATTTGAAAACACAAGAAAAGCAAAAATTCATGACACATGTTATTTGTTAGGAATTATTCACCTAATATCTCTTAAAACTGTCTGAAAACATTATATTTCTGTCAAAATGTCCACTGCTTGTTCTGACATTTTGGGAAAGTCTGGAAAAAACCTCTCTGGCCATTTTTGAGTCCTCAAGTATAAAAACGGTATTTTTTTGCTTTTCATTAAATGTTTCAAATGTTTTCCTCCTGTTTAGAAAACTCAGAAAATTAACTTCACTTGAAAACTTTGAAATTACCATAGATTTAATCCTCTGTGGGGACAAATGGTTTAACATGTTTAAAGAAACTTAGGGCCTGATCCTGTAAACCCTTACCAAAGTGTGTAACTTTCATCATTGAGCTCCCTGGGACTTCTCATGGGCATACTGTAAGTATTCACAAATGTATTTGCTTAACTTAGCTCAGTGAGACTCCTGATGTGCTTAGAGTTAACTTCATGCTTCAGCGCTTTGCAGAATCTGGGCCTTGTTTGAGGTGTTTGAAATCTGCATACAGCGCATGCACAGTAATGTGAATATTATTACTTAATTTTTAATACTATACATAGTATTGCAGCGTGAGATATATGCACATCTGGAGTGCCACACAATGAATATAAATGCAGCTGTGTTTATCTGTCTTTGTCAGAAAAATCAAATAAATGCTTACAATGTGCTTTTTACAGTCTCACCTAGATGTTTTGATCTCATCATGTGTTCATTTGAATTGCACTTTGGACATGAATAACTTCTTTTTTTTCATTTAAAAAAATCCCAAACCAAATAAAAACACCAAAAATTTTCAGAACAAAACATACACTGATTAAATATTATCGCTGAAAATCTTAATACACAAAATTCAGGGTATGAAATCCTTGTCCCACTGAAGTCCATGGCAAAACGCCATTGATTTCAATGGGAACAACCGAAGGATTTTTTAAGTGGTGGACCTTGGACTTCCCTATAAAAAAGTTGGTTTTGGCTTTCAGAGGTTCATGCAAACATTGAGTCAAACTCAACTCTGGTGTAAATGGTGTAACTCAGGTCAATAGAGTTGCATTTAGAGTATTATTTTTGGATATTTGTGTGGCTTTGTACCCATTGACATCTGCTTTGAATTTCAAGTTCAAATGCATCTGAAATCTGAAAGCAAATTCCGTTGAAATCTCTGAGTTTCACAAACAATACACTTGGGCAAGTTTGCTCAGCACTGGGCCTAGGTTCACTCTACATCACTGACTTTAATGACCTTTAACAAACTGGTGCTGAACTTAGAGTTTGTAACAAAACCCTAAATCAAGCAAGTTTCTTATGAATCCCGACTTTTGTTGCAAACATTTCACACACTGTTTCCATCTTTGATCTTTTTCCATTACACTTGTATTTGAAATTTCGGTGAAAACAAAAATACTTATGAATTAATGAATGGTATTAACCTGCCCAGTTTCTTTTATGTTTGTGATTTCCACAACAATGTTGACACCTGTGTGTGTGTGTTGTGTGTAATGAAATTTTTTACCTAGAAATATAATATTGTACTACTGCAAGAAAGAAAGAGAAGGCTTTATTTTTATCATGTTAGCATCAATAATATTCTTCTACTGCAAGTTTCAAATACTGACACTGTAATAGCATATCAAGTATAACTTAAAATATAAAATTAAATGCTCATTTATGATTAGTTATTATAAATGTGCATACATGCAGTATCTTTTGAAGTCTGTAATATATTTTAGAACTATATCAAGTATATTGTGTGTTGCTCTTTTACTGTCCTATAAAGGACAGAGTGGGGAAATAATTTCACACTGCATATAATGCATTTGATATGAAGGAAACTTGAAAATTATTTAGTTACAGATTTCTCTGACCAGGCTTGCAAAATGGTATATATTATGTTAATAGGCACATATTTGAAAATGAACTTGAATATTAAACACAATAAGTTTGGGTTCTGACATGAAGGCAGGCATGTTTTATGTGTCGTATAGAAAATCAGTTTTCTTTAACTCTTTCAGTTTTTTTTACAAAACATTACATCTTTTGGACAAGAGATGCAATGAAATAAATGTAGTGTCTGAGTTACTGAACATTCATAGTGTTGCCATAATATTGCTAGAATTGTAATACATTTCCAGTTATGTACTGTTGTGGCAAAAATGGGAAAGAAATTAAACTAATAACTTTAATTAAATGAAATAGCTGACATGGCTTTGGAAATGGTCAACAGCAGCTTCCTCAATTACATCCCAGCCTAGAAGCTTTAGCAGATACTTCTAAGGATTATCAGAACAACCCTTGTGACCTATTCTCAGAGGCAAGCACCCTTTTCATTTGTAATATGTGAACATGGACACTTTCTCAGTCTAGCCAAGAATGTCAATTCCTGCATGAGCCCTGGATGGTTGTAGACAACATGATTAAGGTGGTAACTAGGGGCCTGATTCAATACCTGTTGAAGTCAATGGCTAAAATCTAATTGACTTCAATGGTGCGGGATTGACCCCTTGGAATATGTCTGCACTGCAATAAAAGACCAGTGGCATGGCCACAGCTGGCATGCATCAGCTGACTCCTGGGCCTCGGGCTACAGGGCTAAAAGTTGCAGTGTAGACGTTCAGGCTCAGGCTGAAGCCTGGGCACTGAGATCCTCCCATTTCAGAGCCAGGGTTCCAGCCTGAGCCCAAATATATATCCTGCAATTTTTAGCCCTGCAGCCTGAGCTCTGTCTACCTGAGTCCGCTGACCTGAGCTCTGAGACTGTCATACATTTTTTATTGCAGAGTAGATATACCCTTAGTGACCATCTTAACAGACAGGATTTTTAATATGTCTGGGATGGAGTTAAGTGACAGACACAGCATTTTTGGAGGAAAGGTGTCTTGGGAGAGACAGCTGTGAGAGAAACTGCTGTTAGCTGAAGATGTTCAAACACAGTTGCCCATACTGGCATTCTGGACATGGAAGTGCATCTTTGAGATGTCAACATTGAATCCCTGTGTCAAAGTGTCAATATTTTTGAATTAAATTGATTAGGAATACAATGTTTTGTGTCCTGCATCCATTCATTTCCCTCCTGGAATCTATTTTCCCCCCCTGGAGTATATGACGATTCACTTACCGGTAAAAAGGCTGATTGTTTCCTAACAGGCTTCATGTAAACTCTGGGCAATATGAAGTGAAGTATTAATGACTGGTAGCATTTCACTGCTTTTGTTATAAAGTAAGGAATTTAAGATGAAAGTAAAAGCCAGCTGATATATAACTGCTTTGGTTGGTGTCTTAGTCAGCCATCAATATAACTTAACTGAAATGTCATGTTTTTCATTCAGAGAAAACACCAGCTATCCTGCAGTTTCAACATGCAGGAGGCTAATAGTTAACAGTAAACATTTTTTTCCCAGAGCAAATTTCTATTGAAAGAGCAAAGCATTACAATAGACCGGATGCTTTAGGTCATTTATTTTGTTTTTGCTCTGGGTCATTTTACAAAAGCACTTCTGCTCTCTAGCGTTAAAATGAGAGCCACTTTACTCCCCAGATATTACCCAGCAGCACTTGGGGACTCTTAATGATTAATACCATCACAGTCCAGCCACAAACCTTTCTGGCGCAGATAATGCCAGGCAGCAAGCATGCTTGACACTTTTAATGTATAATTAAGTAGAAAAAGTCAGCACTCAGTATGCAAATTTTTCAAAATGATAAATGATGCCATACAGCAGTAGGGATTGATTTGGTGTAAATGAAACTAATTAAGGAAATGTCAAACATAATTAATAAAACAGGTTTAAGCTGCAAAACATTGTCAATTGAATGAATGGGGAGGCATTGGCTCCCATTGTTTCTGCTTTATTTAGGGCTTGTGTTTAGCTTGTACTCTGTTCCTAAATGCACTTTCTCTACCTCACACCCTCCACTACCAATTCCCAGAGAGGGGGAAAATAAATTTGCTTGTCTCTCCACTGACTGCAGAAATTAATTGCAGAAATCTTGTCCCATCCAAGTGTTACATTCACTCACAGGACATTAACATAACTAATTTGAAAGAGCCCAAATGACTGTATAATAGAGCACTGTCAGTATGCCTGACAGTCTTTGGTCATACCAAATTAGCTTGGTTTTCTAATTGAAATTTTTTTCCGAGGACTCTCTTTATAATTTTTTCCTAGGCTATTCATTTTTGATAAGAACAAAGGTTTTATAATTTACAAAAGACTGCTTGACCTATAATTACTAGGAGGAAATTAGGGGAGGTAGAAAAGTCAGATTTAGTCCTGGTAATGATGCTAGAGACCTTGCTCCCTCTAGGGAGCCTGAAGAATAATGGAATCTTCTATTTTTATGGGCGACCTGTGCACTGGTGCTGACTCTAACTGTGAATCCACTTTACCTTGCAGATCACTTGCTTAACACTAAAAGTGCCAACAGAATCACAGGCCATTATTTCAAATGTCATTCTGTGCCAATGCCAATTCCAAATGCCCTTCCCTCCAAATGAGTGAATCAAAGAACATCTGCCAGTGCACTTATCTTGCCCTTGCAACTCTTCTCTTGTACGATTTTCACAAAGTGGGTAAATGGGACCATTACTAAGACATTTTATTTTTTTTAAAAATAGGGCAAATATGCTTTGGAAAAAAAGGTCACACAGCCTGACTCTTTATGCAGGAACTGGTTTTAGAAGGAAATTCTTGTATGTGGTTGGTAAAACATTCTTTTCTCCTAATTCACTATCTCCTTCTGCATGCCTGACTACCTGTCTCCATCAGAGCTCGGAGAGAAGTAGTAGAGTACTAACCTGGTGTCAGCTTTTTAATGTCCAAATAGGTGCTTATATCCTTGATGCATATTGTCAAGGTAAGGTTTCCATTTAAAATAAAGAAAAATATGTAGATAGAAAAAGATCTATTTTCGTATACGTTACAGGCAATAGAATTCTGACCTGATCCAGAAGTCTTCAAGTTCATCTTGCCAGTAAGTTTTTAGGACAAAGATAACTTGTTTACAGTATGTCAAGAATACCCAAAACCAGAGATGATATGGTTGGAAATGTTAAATGAATTCAAAATTTGCTGTCCTGTTTTCAAGAAAAGAAGATGAAGATTTTTCAAAAATATGTATCAAAAGTTAGGCACACAAATCTTTGTTTCAGCAGGACTTTTGAATTCTTAGCACTTTTATTTAGATGCCTAAATTTAGGGGCCCTTGAATGTTTTGGTTTCAATCTTTTAAAAGTTAACAATTTGGTACAATTTGTACAACTAAATATGTGAGCTCTCCTCTTTCTGTCCATAGCAGCCATTTAACTAACCAAGTCTACTCCCAGAGCTACATAGAAAGAACAGTGCACAAAAAGCAGTCATGTCTGCTTCCACTCATTTAGAAAGAGGAAAGACAAATCAACATTTGCCAAATGGAGAGGTAAAATTAGATTTTGAAGACCTGATCTGTATTCACTTATTTAAAAAACAAACAAACAAACAAACAAAAAAAAATGCTTCAATTTATTAAGAATGGCCATACTGGGTCACACCAATGGTGCATCTAGCCCAGTAGAGTGTCTTCTGATAGTGACTGGTACCAGATGCTTCCGGGAGAGGGAACAATACAGGGAACTTTATTAAGTGGTACACCCGGACATCCACTCCCAACTTCTAGCAGTCAGAAATTTAGGGACATGGAGTTGCATCCCTGACCATCCTAGCCAATAGCCATTGATGGATTTATGCTCTGTGGACTTTTTTAATTCTTTTTTTAACCCAATTATACTTCTAGCCTTCACAACATCCCCTGATAATGAGTTTCACTGATTCACAGTGCATTGTGTGAAGAAATACTTTGTTTTAAACACTCTGCGTAGTAATTTCATTGGTTGACCCCTGGTTTGTGTGTTATGTGAAGGGGTAAAGAACACTTCCTTTTTCTCTTTCTCTCCATCATCCATGATTTTATAGACCTCTGTTACGTCTCCCTCATTTGTCTCTTTTTCAAGCTGAACAGTCCCAGTCTTTTTAGTCTCTCCTCAGATGGAAGCTGTTCCAACCCCCTACTCATTTTGTTGCCCTTCATTGTACTTTTTCCAGTTCAAATGTATATTTTTTTGAGATAGGGTGATTAGAATTGCACTCAGTATTCAAGATGTGGGTATATCATGGATTTATATAGTGACATTATGATGTTTTCTGTTTTCTTATCTATCACTTTCCTAATGGTTCCTGATACTGATAAAAAGTGTCCTAATTCTACTGGAGGCATACATCCACAAAGAAAAAGACTAAGACCAATAACTCATATCTGCTAGGCCACTAAATAGCCGCTAGATGGTAGGGACCTTTGGTCACTGATTTATGCCAGACTTGAATCCTAAAGGTAAAAGGACAGATTTCATACTCTGATCTTGATGTTTTCCTATTATTCATCCGCTTACTTACTCCTCTCACCACTGTCCCCTTAGGATGTAGGTGCAGTGACAGATCCAATAAGTCCCAAGTTTGAAAATCAAAGTGCAGCCCCAAGATATGCACGCAGGAGCCCTAAATTAAAATTCTGCCACCAAATGTAAGGGAAGTTTGGGGTAATTTTCCTGTTTGTGATGATGGAATTTTCCCCTATTTCTTGATATTGCTGAATTATTCCTGAACCCCTAAAAATAGTGCAGAAGAGAAAATTTACCTATTGAACAGACTTATTCAAGAATCAAGTATTTTCTAAAAGTTTCCTGGAGAGGCTGCCTCCAGATCAAGCTGCGCTCTAGCTTATTATGGTCTTGCTGCAGGAGTTAGTGGGTGAAATTCTATGACCTGTGTTATATAAAAGGTGCACTCTAAATGATTATAATGGTCTCTTCTGGCCTTAAAATTGTACCCACTTCACATGATACCAGTTCAACCTTCAGATTGGTAAAAAGAAAAGCATTTAATTGTCCTTTGCCTCAAAACAACGTTAGTGTGTCAAGAAAGCAAATAACTTTCAACCTTGGAAAAGTCCTTTCTATAATAATTAAAAAATAAAAAAGCACACACATATATTAATGTATTGCCTTTTTTCTTTTTAATGAAATATATCATTTTTGACACTAACTTTCTTATTCAAAGAACACCATAGAAATAAAGCCCTATGTAAGTATTGTTGAAATATAGTGCTTCATTTATAGTTTTCAGTACAGCTTTTCATAAGAAATCTGATGACAAAGACAGTGAAAAAAAGAAAAACAATAGAAAAGTTTATGATGTATAAAATGAATTCAACAGAATTTTGTTCCAAAATGCCAGGGGTTATAAGTCAACTATATTCAGCAGATATCCCTATTTATTACTTTGCATTTGGCTAAAATTCATCTCTTTTGACAACCTTGGGTAAATCATGTTACATATTTTATAAAATATGAGTGCTGGTCTTTTTCTGAAGACACTACTTAGAGGGTGAACTCACTGCTATTGGCTGCATCCCAGTTGCCATAAGCTCCCTTAAGACTAGTACTTCTGCATAGTTCTATGGCAGCTGAATCAGAGAAGAAAAGGTATTTATAGAAATAATGTGCAAAAGGTTGATGGCTTGTCCAGTTTTTAGAGCACACACTGACAGCTAAATACAAATTGAGAAATGCAAGTTTCACTTTTGAGCAAATTTACTGGGTGAAAGCCTCATTTTTTTCATTTCATTTGAATATGTTCAGTGCTTCTCAGGATATGCAACTTTATAGTGAATGTATTTTTTATTCTTGAAGGCTCATTATTTTACAGTGAGGTTACCGAACCTAGACCATGCAGTGCAGATTACCAAGCATAGTATTAATCAAAATATACATGGCAAATGGGATTCAAAACAGTGCCAAATAGGCATCTGCTTTTAGTAGGCACAAAAAATGCATTTAGCTCCTTTGTATAAAGGTATTATAGGCAATTTATTTTTAAACCATCTCTCTAACACCATTAACTAGCATATAATTTAATATACTCCTAAGCAACTTGACTTCTATATTTCCTTCAGAATATTCATTTGCTTTTGCAAATTGATGTAAAAGATGCCTTTGACCCCCAGGAGTGATTCAAACCATTAATAATAAATTAAATTATCTTTTAGAAGGATATCACCATTATTTTGGAGGTTGGAAAATAGCATATTTACAGTTGTCACAAGTGGCATAATATTGCCTAGTGGGAAAATAAAACTCTGAATATTTTAAATGATTTGATTTCTTCCACAACTATCTATGTCAACTTTATAAGATTAATTTAAGAAAACTTGCAGGCTGCCTAAATGTTCCTAACAAATCAAAGTAAGAAAATCCTGTTTGGTTGTCCGGGATTACTCAACAAAGGCAAATGGATCAAAATAGCTAATGGCCTCTTTTGCTGAAGTTCCACCCAAAGAACTTCATATTTTCAAAGACAGGGAAAAAAAAGTCTCTTGAATGTTCCTATTTCTTTAAATGAGGCAGGTAGCTATTTTCTATTCTGAATATAGAGTTATGGAAAAGAAAAAAATAAACCAATCTACTGGTGACATAAAACAATACATACTGTAGTGTGTTTGAAGGTGGTTAATATTTACTAGATTTGTATTATTATAACAAGCCATGTTGAATTGATGGTTGCCATCTAGGACAACAGCTATTGAACTGGGGGCCTCCAGAACAAAATACATGAGCCTCTACAGCTTGAACTAAACAGCTAAGCTCAGTAATTGAGAACTGTAACCAACTAATATCCTTTGTGGATAATGCACAGAGGGGGGACATAGAAAATACATTGACCAGTGAGCTGGGTTACATTTATATCCCACATGTAGAAACTGTAGAAACCCACATGTTAAACTGTGAGAGCCTGATTCAAAGTCCATTGAAATCAATAGAAAGCCTCTTAGAAACTTCAGTGGGCTTTGACTGAGGATGTAAGGGCCAGATTCTGCGACTCTTACATGTATTGAATAATACCATTGACTCCAGACCAGCAAAGCATTTAAATACATACTTAATTTTAAGTACATGAGTAACCACCCAGAGTCTTGAATCAAGGCCTCACTAGTCAAGTAGCCCCTTGGATTGCACTTGGAGTATTTGTGTAGTAGGATAGTTCATGTGGGGATGGCCAAATCTGGCACCTGATTACTTTTGACATCCTGAACTGATTTTTTTAAAGTGACTGATTATTTACAGCTGTAAATTATGACTTTCATCTTAGGAATGGCAGCTCTACCTGCTGTTTGTAGTACAATAATGTATAAAGCAAAGGCCTAAAACACTTTGTCTAACTACCAGCTCAATTAATTAAAGTTGGGCTGTTTCTAAAGGGTTCATGCATTATTAACAAATTTTTAAATGTCTGGAATATGTGGTTTTCACCCTATTCTATCTGGCAAAGATATCTCACAAACAGTGTATATCTGGATACTTAAAATGTTCCTTATGCTGGAGATGGACAAGGCATCATGATGAACATCAAGTGTCATCAGCTACTCAATCATAGCAGTACTTGGCCAATAATGTGCTGCCTGGAGTATACTTTTATAAAATAGAATTCTCCATGTACCCAAACATAAAGACACATAGGAATTGCCATATTGGATCAGACCTCAGGTCTACCTAGTCCAGTATCCTGTCTGACAGCAGTCATTACCAGATGCTAGGTAAAGTATCTGATGAATACTAGTCATTAGTAGCAGGATTTTTATATTACTGACAGCCTATCTAAAAACCATATTTTCTATTTCTAAAGCCATTTTATTATAATAAAATGTTCACCTTTCAAAATGTATCAGTTTGATGTGAGTGGTGGGGAGTATGGGAAATAAGTAGCCTGAGGGCAGAGTGAGTGGTCTTCATGGGATAAGTAAAGGATCTTACACTGATGGAGGATGGGCATAGCAGAGCAGAGTTCCCCCATAGGTGTGGTTGTAGCATAGCAGAGGAGAGTATGAAAGTTTGTTTTCCAACTTCACCTTTGGTTTTGTTTTTGAATTAGACATCCTTGTTCTCAGGTACAAACAGAAAGGAGACTTTTAGGAAATAGAAATTTCCCATTAGTTTCTATTTGTTTCACCAGATAGAAGTTAGATAACAGGAAGCTGTCATCTGCTGTAGCTAACATGTATTTTAGTCTTACTAAGTCTCAGTAGGAATTGTTTTAAAATATTTGTTCTGTAAAATGTATCTTGCTCTTTACTAGTATGGAGACTAGTTCTAGTCACTTATCTGTCTCTAACTCTGCCTCAGTCTCTTTTCAACTGTCACTATCCACTTCTAGCTGCCTCACTGCCAGCTACAAACTGCTACGCTGATACCTTCCCAAAATGAATTGTATTTTCTTAGATTCTTATTCTGTCTCACTGAACTTTCCATCCATTACTTTGTGTGTTGAAATCTCAATGTACCTGAGCATTTCTGTATGGAACAGTGCCTGCTTTTCTCAATTGTTGTCAATGCTTTAAGAAATAGTGTCAAATTATAATGGTCATGTGATATGGTTTCAGCTGACTAGAATCAAGCTAAACAAAAGTAAAGAGGAGTTGCCATTAACATTTTTACAATGTTACCTTCTGCTGATTAACATTACCTCAGTAAATATACCACAGGGGAATGCTTTGTATACAGTGGTAATGGTGACCTCAGTGAACACACACACTCACACACCGTCTATACATAATTCTGGCTAATAGACTATTTCTCTACCAGTTACCAAATTTCATGTGTCATGACCATGGCATCAGCAAAAAGCTATATTCCATGGCTAGGAAAGTGAGTTTTGAAACATGATTTTGAAACCGTTAAAAAAAAAGCCACAGTAGCATTACTAATATATATTTTAATTAGCCCAATTTCATTATTAATATTCATTTTTGGATGGTGAGTGGAGAGAAAGGTCAAGGAGATGCAAGTTAATTCTGGCACTACACAAAGTCTTCAGATTTTCTTGGTGCCTAACTATGAAGTAGAAGAGTTATTGGGGTATTAGTATTAACTTATAACGCCCTAAATTGATTGCATTATTTAAGAGACCATTTCTCTCCTTGTGCTGAACTACTCCAATTGAGGTCATGGAGGTGTTTGAACCCCTTTCATTGCAAAAGAAGGGGAATTGCTGGTTGGACATTCTACATGAAGGAATTTTATATTACATCTGCTGTGGAGAAGAGTTTATTTTCATATTACAGTATTAGGTCTGCTGGTGCATATTGGTATAGGTGTGAGATAGATTGTGACATTTTATGTTTCATTGCTTTTGTTTGATTAATAAAAATAAACAATTTCTGTATCATCTTAAGTAATCAACACAGTGAGAGAAGATAGTACTTTATAAACACAAAAAATAACTGAAAACAAGATACCAACATCAAAGTGCTTACAATCTAACTTCAGTGGAAGTTGTGTGTACAGTTCAGACATCACAATTTGGATGTGGGATTGTAATATGAATATTAACAAGAGTCCAGTATGCTGATTGGTTAGGTTAACGCTCTCAGTTGCACTGCTCCTTATACTAATATTCCATTAAAAATATTAATTCTGAAAAAGGTTGAATGACCAACTCTAACTTTTGCACTAAAACATATATTGATATACTATTTCTCCATAGGATTCCTGAGCCTCATTCTGCTCAGGAGAGATTGTACTATGGGGAAGTAATCAGGTTTGAGGAGTTTACGAATATAAATAAGATAAGGCTGTAAAGCAAGGTGCATAGAACTGAAGCCTGTCAAAATTTAAGCTTAATCATAGCAGACCTTAGGTCTGAAAGAAGTTGACATGATGTTGTTCCAGGGTAATCCTGTACCAGTAAAATTGTAAGATTATAATCAAAAGCTGTGTTAATGGGTGATATTCTGGAAAATATGCCATAATGGGCCTATCACTACTGCAAGATTCCTGACTGTAACATCATGGGAAATTCTGCAAGTGACAGCTAGTTACCATAGGGACTTGTTGATGTAAATATTAATGAAAAGGTAAAGGGAACTAAGAGGATAACCTATGAAAAGCAGGGCAGCCCAGCATTTATGTGGTGTGGAAGTCCAGATAAGGAAAATGGGGTTAGAACCCTCATGTATATGCATAAAGGTTATGGGTATGAGTGTACCAGAGGATAAAAGGGATTTCCAGCATGAATAAGGGAAGACGACCCCATCAGGAGACCCTCCACAGCTGACCACCTGTTCAGAGAACCACCCACCTCTATGGTACCCTTGGGGATGTGCATATGAAAACATTGATGCTGGACATTTTATGGTTTCTCTCCATCTTCATTTGTGTATCTATAACTGTGGCATTGATGATTGGTGTAATAAGATTTGCAATAAAGGGATGATTGAGAACTTGTGAATGTTGTTGCGGTCATTGCTATCATTCCTCATGTTCTCTTAGAGAGTCTCCAAACCTAATGATATTCTTCAGTACCAACCTATCCATGTTATAAAGGATACAGTTTTTGGCACCCCAGATGGGACTCCAAAGCATACAGAGAGGAAAAAAGACCACTTTGTAGTAGCTGGGGAAAATCTGAGACATTCCCAGTATACCAGGAAAGAAAATTGTTGCTAGGGTCTAAGGCAGAGCAGAAGTAATCTCACTATAGCTGCTGGTACCAAGGATGTTGTTCCTGTTTTTCCTGTGTGCTGCTTGTTGCAGAAGTGAACTTATGGGAAAACTAAAAGGGCACCAACACTCTTGTATGGGAAATAAGGTAAACTGAAGCTGATTAATTGCATTGTTTTAACTGAATAGATGTTAATAGGGTATTGTGATATAGTGGTACCAAATAATAAGTAATAAGTAAGCAGTAGTGTTTGAGCCTAGCACCACCTACTGACCAGAGGTCCTGTCATAAGTGGTAGATGGGCTGTCAGTAGACAGACTATAAAGCTCCCCAAAATTTCAGGCCCCCTGGACTGCACCAGCAATGGAGGATTGAGGAAACTGTGTGGGATACATTGGTCACCAGCTCTCTTTTCAGTGTGGCATGCTGTGACCTGGCTGCTAATAGCAAAAGGGGAAGAAAGAACCACAAGTACTTCTTGGGGGTGGGATTTAAGTTTATATGGCTGTCCAACATCTTGACAGATGAAAGGAGACACGACAAAGTTGGTCTGTCAGTGGTGCTTAGTAATTGTATGGAAAAAGAGCCCAATGCTCTAGCGGCAAACCTTCCCACAGTGGTTGCAAGTCCATTTGCCAGATGGAGGTTTAAGCATACTCTGCTTCCTGGCTTGCCTGTGGGCCTCAGCCTGGGCTGTATGATGGCTCTTTGCATTGACTGCTCCTGTCTTAACCTGGCTTCTCCAAACTGAACAATTGTGGGCAGGATTTCCCCAGGTGTCAGTGGGAATGCTGAATTTCTTGAGGCCTTGCTTGACCTTGTCACTGTATTGGAGCACTGGCTTTCCTCTGCAAGTTGGCCATAGAGCACAGCCTTTGGCAGATGATCTTGAGGCATGAGCTCCATGTTGTTAGGATATAGATATTCAGGCCTGTCTGTAAAAGCCTATACTTTAAGAATTTAGGTACTCTATATGTTTATCATTTAGTTAGTTATAGAAGTATAAAGGAAAGAATCTGTGTAAGGGCCTTCTCTCACTATGACACTCTGGGGGGGCCCTGTTCTTAGGCTAATGCCTTTGGCCTAGCAGCAGAGGTAGCCATAAGTTGGGAAGTGTAGGGTCACATCCTCATATTCCAAACTAGTCATATTAAAATAAGGCAATCTGGGGCTGTTAGAAAGGGGATCTGATCTATCACCTCCAGAGAAAGGAAAGAGTCTAGAAGATGTAAAAGAAAATTTAGTTTAATAGTTTTCTGTTTGGTAAGAACTCACTTATCAATAGAAACAGCTGGGAAACCCTTATGTCTTTTTAGATGTAGTCGTGAAATCCCCACTTCTGTATTGTTTTGTCATTATAGTTCCCCCTTTAATATTGTTTATTTGCATTGTCTCTGTCTGCTGTATAATTAATTTTGCTGTCTGTAAACTAATAAAGGTGGTGGGATATAATTGGTTAGCTAATCATGTTACAATATGTTAGGATTGGTTAGGTAAATTTCATTAGAATGATTGGTTAAGGTATAGATTATATAAATTAGGGGCAAACAGGAAGCAGGTTGGGATTCAAAAAATAAGGAAAAAGGAACTTGGATTTAAGCTTGCTGGAAGTTCACCCCAATAAACATCAAATAGTTTGTACCTGCAGACTTCGGGTATTGTTGCTCTCTGTTCATGTTAGAAGGACTAGGGAAGTGGGAGAGTGAAGAAATAAGCTCTCTAACACGTGTCCCAACCAGTGAAGCCTGCAAATGTCCAGCATAGTTTGCATAGACTGTAGGACAGTTCTCTCAAAGATATAATTATTGATGATGCATTGGTCCCAAGTAACTACAAGGATTTTTCTAAGACAGTGGAGGTGGAAACTGTTCAATCTCACTTCTGCTTGGATTCCGAATAGTAAACTGGGTGACATGCCTTCTGCATTGGAATCGTCTGGTGTTAAACAAGCTGCCGTCCTTCTTCAATTCAATTAGCAAGCAAGATTGATCTTTTCCAAAAGTGTACTTAAGAAGATAGAAGATACTGGAGCCAGTGGGCACTAAGATTCAGCCTTAGTTCATATCAGTATCAATACTAAACTCGGATGATTCATTGTCTTATTGGATGGTTGCTTTCATTGGCTAGTCAGACCCTCATGGATCACCCAAGCCCCTGGGAACTAGTGTGTCTCCAATTTGAGATAGATAAATCAAGGAAAAAAACCTAGGAGATAAAGGGAATAGTAATGCAGTGTATATTCATACCCTGTAACACTTCAGGGAGAAAATTAAAAAGGAAACTAGAACAGTTAAGTGAAGCACAATAAGCATTAGCACAAGGATAGTAGGGTTAGTGAGGAGTTAAGAGAGCAGCTGATTCAGATAGAGGTAAACTTTGTTCTAGATAGGCAAAAAGAGAATGTTGAGAAAGAATTATCCCACCGTAACCAACAATTGCAATAACCTGCTGTGCTATTGGAATTTGGAGGGATCAAGCAGTAACAAGCCAGGAATGCTCATTTGAGCAAGAGATAAGGCTTACAGAGCTAACCAAGAGGGCCAACAGATTTATGAAATACCAGAGGGAGAGTTAGACAAAGTGCACTCAGGTAGCAATTGCAGGAAGCAGTAACCAACAGGGAATCCAAAAAGTCCCGCAGACCCTGAGTAGAAAGGAACCATGGAAAGAGATGCGGTTTCTACTCGTATATATCATCTGGGTGAGAACAAGCAACCCTGAGCATGGCCCAACCTCTGGTACTCCAGTGGTCATGGTAAGCCAAGCCATCACGGTGGCAGAGACCTTCACCCCCACTCACCTGGTCGTGGGCTAAACGTGGGCAGGAAGGAGCACTGGGGTATCTTGAGCCAGATCCGATCTTAGAGTCAGAAGGAGGAAGAGAGTTAATATGAGGGGAACATCTGAGGGAGGAGCAGAACAAGTCAAATGAGACCAGCAGTGTTAGAAAAGGGGAATAGGCAGTGCAGTCAGACAGTGACGAATCAGAGAAAGATCAGGAGTTTGAGCTCCTAGGCAAGGATGAGGAACAGGGGTTGAGAAAGACTAGTGGCAATGTTGAGAGCCAGGCACTGGAATCCCAGCCAAATGAGAGTGACCAAGTGAGGAGAAGTCCAGGAATGGCACAGGCCATCCTCAGGTTGTGTTGCTTAGTAGAAAACATCCAGGGAATGATAAAATATGATGTAGGTGCTTGGAGGAAAGCAATCTCAAGTGTGGCTGCATCTAATGAGATGGAAGTCCTTGCACATTTTGGGTCCTGAAGACAACTCCAGCCTCTTCAGTCCTCTTACTTCATGGCCAATAATGAAGAAAGCTAGCGGCATACCCCATTCCAATTCCAGTCTGCCTCTTTCAAGCCTGGCAGGATGGCCAAGAACAGAATCCCCATAAGGAGGCCTGCTGATGTCACGTCTTCTGCCAGCAGACACAAGTAACCCTTGGCACATGTCAGAATCACCCAACCCAACCAGGAGGCAGTTTAAAAGATTGAAACTAGATTCCCTTCCTAAACTATCCACTGTAAAAGCCACTCAAGCTTGGGAGATAGCAGTTCCTTCGAAAAAGGAGGAACAGGTGCTCCCCTTTTTGATCATAAAGAACGGAGAACTGTGACTTCTGGAGCCAGAGAGGAAGTTCTCTGATGACAGAGGTCATAGGCTCCTGTCTTCCACCACCCCCTGCAGAGTTGCAGTCCTCAGACTCAAATGATAGTGCATCCTCCCCAATATTAGTGGTGATAATGTTAAAACCATAGCTGCAGTAGTGAAAATGGTAAGCCAATGAAGAAGGGAGACCCAGCAGGCACTGCACTCTTTTGAATCTATAGTCACTTTGGTAGGTTTGGAGGAAGAGGATTTGGTAAAGATCTTACAGTGGATCAGGCCCTGTGGACCACATTACCACCAGAATGTCAAGCCAGGGAAAAACCATTTAAGGCTATACCTACGGGAGTGAAATATACATCCAGGGCAGGCAGGGGTCACCCTAGCAGCTAACATGAGGCAGCATGAGAGAAAATCCCCCCACTAATTCCACAACAGGTTATATGCAGCCTGGAAGTCTAACAAAATGCCTGGAGAAGAAACTGAACCTCATTATATTAATTTGTTAGTAGATAACTCCCTGCCAGGAAAGGGTCACGATGCACATCCATTCCCAAATAAATACCCTTTCAGATATATTACACCTCCTGTCTAAAGCTTATAGCTATGTCTAAGGCTGACAAGTGGGACCTAAACTAGCTAACCCTCCCACTTGGAATGCCCAGTGAGATCAATGGAAGTGATACATACTTTCAGATGTAAAGTCACATGCAGAGAACATGCAGGACTGGACCTGGAGAGGTTTTTTTAAAATGAATTTCATTAGATTCTGCTTTATTTCTGTTCCTTTAAAAATAGGTCTTTTTATTTCAGTTCAGATACACTGGTCCAGATTCTCATCCCTGCTCCAGACCCTTTACTCTGCTCTGATAATACATAGCACCAATAAAAATAGATTAACTAGCGACTTGGTTTAGCCCTCCTGCAGGAATGTCAGGGTGGCATAGAACCAATGTTATAGCTGGAGGGCTTGCAGGGCCTTTTTATAGATGAAAATGCATATATAGATAGTGGTGTCAGGTGTCTTATGGGTCTGCACCTAATGCAGACTCTGTAGCTGTCAAGGTTCCTCCCCCACTCTGAACTCTAGGGTACAGATGTGGGGACCTGCATGAAAAACCTCCTAAGCTTATCTTTACCAGCTTAGGTCAAAACTTCCCCAAGGTACAAAATATTCCACCCTTTGTCCTTGGATTGGCCGCTATCACCACCAAACTAATACTGGTTACTGGGGAAGAGCTGTTTGGATGCGTCTTTCCCCCCAAAATATTTCTCAAAACCTTGCACCCCACTTCCTGGACAAGGTTTGGTAAAAAGCCTCACCAATTTGCCTAGGTGACTACAGACCCAGACCCTTGGATCTTAAGAACAATGAACAATCCTCCCAACACTTGCACCCCCCCCCTTTCCTGGGAAATGTTGGATAAAAAGCCTCACCAATTTGCATAGGTGACCACAGACCCAAACCCTTGGATCTGAGAACAATGAAAGAGCATTCAGTTTTCTTACAAGAAGACTTTTAATAAAAATAGAAGTAAATAGAAATAAAGAAATCCTCCCTGTAAAATCAGGATGGTAGATATCTTACAGGGTAATTAGATTCAAAAACATAGAGAACCCCTCTAGGCAAAACCTTAAGTTACAAAAAAGATACACAGACAGAAATAGTTATTCTATTCAGCACAATTCTTTTCTCAGCCATTTAAAGAAATCATAATCTAACACATACCTAGCTAGATTACTTACTAAAAGTTCTAAGACTCCATTCCTGGTCTGTCCCCGACAAAGACAGACTATAGACAGACACACAGACCCTTTGTTTCTCTCCCTCCTCCCAGCTTTTGAAAGTATCTTGTCTCCTCATTGGTCGTTTTGGTCAGGTGCCAGCGAGGTTACCGTTAGCTTCTTAACCCTTTACAGGTGAGAGGCTTTCCCCTGGCCAGGAGGGATTTCAAAGGGGTTTACCCTTCCCTTTATATTTATGACAGTAGCTACATGCAAGAACAACACCACAAAGAAAAAGAGTTATCTCTTCTTCCATAAATCATTTAGTCTAAATGCACAACCCATGGAATTCATTGCCAGGGGATGTTGTGAAGGCCAAAACTATAATGGGGTAGATAAATTCATGGAGGATAGGTCCATCAATGGCTATTAGCCAAGATGGTCAGGAATGCAACCCCATGCTCTGAGTGTCCCTAGCTTCTGATTGCCAGAAGCTGGGAGGGGACAAAAGGCTTTATATCACTTTATTGCCTGTTCTGTTCATTCCCTCTAAAGCACTCGGTATTGGCCATTGTCAGAAGACAGGATACTGGGCTAGATAGACCATTGGTCTGACCCCGTATGGCCATTCTTATGTTCACCAAGAAAATAGGTATTCAACATTTTTCATCATGCACTTCACCTGGTGAAGGGGGAGTCATCAAGCAACTCTCTGGCCTGTTTTAAATGAGCTAGGAAATTAGCCTTTATAGAACTCGTATGTTTCTTTTCCACTAAGCCTTACCACAGATTATATCCTTAGGACATTTCCAACCTCTCTACCACTATATTCTTCATTGTTTCACTCATAAGAAGATCAGTTTTGAAAGCAGCTTCATATTGGTTTTTACACAGCCAAATTCAGATGTAAAGCCAATCCATTCAAAACAATTACTCTCTAAAAATGGGACATCTGAACTGTTGTATTAAAATCAGACATGGTTGTTAAACTAAACCTTCGAGCAAATCATTGAAGTGATTCTGAGGCCATTCTGTGCTTATTGTGAGCTGTTCAGTGAATAGTTTTTAGCCATACTTGGTATTATTCTTCACATACTGAGAGACCTAATATTCAAGCTTATGCATACATATCTGCACACAGTCATTTTCTTATAATTGATTGGGTAGGCCACTTGTTTCTAGGAATATTATGTAAATAATAGTTTTTACACGTTACTGTACTAGTGAAAATATATAAGAATGACCAATGTTATGTTAAGATAAAATTTGATGTTACATAACACTATCTGTTTTATATGTGATATCTAAGTGTATTTCAATATAGATTTAGCATGAGAACAAGGGCTAGTTTATGGTATTTTTCAAATACATTATTGGATGACTTTTTTTATTAATCCAGCCAGTTTATACAGCTGGGCAAACCAATTTCAACTATATATAAATTTCACAAAATATTTCAAATCAAATATTATATTTCTTTATTATATAACCAACTGTACTATACTTCTGTTTGTGAAAATTACAAGGTTCTGTCTATTCCAATGTTTTTCTCTCTCACAAACAATATTTGAGAAATTGTAGTGACTTGTTCATGTGATCACAGGAAATCCCTAGCCACATTTGTGAAATTTTTGCATTTAAAAATAATTATATATTTAATTATATATAATTGTTTATAATAACAATCATATTAATGTTGTGATTTGAATATTACCTTTTTGAATAGTTGTAGAGATTTTTGCACTATTGTTGAAATTATACATTAAGGAAGTTGGTAAAATACAAAACCATTTTAATGTCTCTTGTATCAATTCTCTGAGGCTGGAGTAGGTAGGCGGGAGACTACGGAAGTCGAGGCAGCGAATACTTCAGGCAGATAAATGGAGCAGGTGAAATGCCAGTGTCTGGAATAATAAAGGATCAATCCAGAAAAAGGAGAAAATCCTGATTAAAAAGGTTTATTTGCTCTCTTGAAAATGAAACATAGCAGAGCTGAAGTAAGAAATCATTAGCCCCGACACGTGCTTTAGGGATAGAGCACCCATGTCTGATGCTGGGAATGTTTTGATACTTTGAGTATTATCTTCCCTGCATGAATGGGCTCAGAGTTTCACCCTGAGGCAATGGTAACTTGTAAACCCTGGGATGCTGTTATCCAGGTAACCTCCTACATGCATTTATCATTTTAGCAAATGTACAGAAACTGAAGCAAAGGTCCCCCTGCAAGGGTAAAAAGGAGATTTTACTACTAATGGAAATGGACTACTAATTCTTTGTTCACTCTCATAAAACTCCTGTGGTGCAGCTGGGAAAAGAAATTAAAGAAACATTTGGAAGGTCAGCAGCCAAGGAATATTACACAGATAATAAAGTCTGTGGGTGTAAAAAGGTAAACTCCAGGTAAATGAAACAGCTGTTCAGTATCCATGCTTTTGACATAATGTTCAGGGTACACTTTTGTACACAGAATTGAAAAGAAGGTCCTCCTGCTAAGGTAAGAAACAAACAATCCATTCAAATGGTGGAAAAAAATTCTCCTTCCTGGAAAAAATGTTAGTTTTTTTAAAAAATTGATTTTCATTTTCTTGATTTGCAAAAAACTAATTTTGTGGGGCATTTCTCCTTTATTGCATTTTCTAGTAGGACCCCACTGCAAGAGTTATGTGCAAGCTTGGAACCATTCTAAATATTATACTGATGTTGCCATCTGCATAGATAGCAACAAGAGTTTAACCCTTAGATGCCATGGCCAAAATTTTTAAAAAATAGATGCCGAAGGCTAGACTCTTTAATCTTCATTTAGCCCTGGTCTACACTAGGACTTTAGGTCGAATTTAGCAACGTTAAATCGATTTAAACCTGCACCCGTCCACACAGTGAAGCCCTTTATTTCGACTTAAAGGGCTCTTAAAATCGATTTCCTTACTCCACCCCTGACAAGTGGATTAGCGCTTAAATCAACGTTCCCAGCTCGAATTTGGGGTACTGTGGACACAATTCGATGGTATTGGCCTCCGGGAGCTATCCCAGAGTGCTCCATTCTGACCGCTCTGGACAGCACTCTCAACTCAGATGCACTGGCCAGGTAGACAGGAAAAGAACCGCGAACTTTTGAATCTCATTTCCTGTTTGGCCAGCGTGGCAAGCTGCAGGTGACCATGCAGAGCTCATCAGCACAGGTGACCATGATGGAGTCCCAGAATCGCAAAAGAGCTCCAGCATGGACCGAACGGGAGGTACGGGATCTGATCGCTGTTTGGGGAGAGGAATCCGTGCTATCAGAACTCCGTTCCAGTTTTCGAAATGCCAAAACCTTTGTGAAAATCTCCCAGGGCATGAAGGACAGAGGCCATAACAGGGACCCGAAGCAGTGCCGCGTGAAACTGAAGGAGCTGAGGCAAGCCTACCAGAAAACCAGAGAGGCGAACAGCCGCTCTGGGTCAGAGCCCCAAACATGCCGCTTCTATGATGAGCTGCATGCCATTTTAGGGGGTTCAGCCACCACTACCCCAGCCGTGTTGTTTGACTCCTTCAATGGAGATGGAGGCAATACGGAAGCAGGTTTTGGGGACGAAGAAGATGAGGAGGAGGAGGAGGTTGTAGATAGCTCACAGCAAGTAAGCGGAGAAACCGGTTTTCCCAACAGCCAGGAACTGTTTCTCACCCTAGACCTGGAGCCAGTACCCCCCGAACCCACCCAAGGCTGCCTCCTGGACCCAGCAGGCGGAGAAGGGACCTCTGGTGAGTGTACCTTTTAAAATGCTATACATGGTTTAAAAGCAAGCATGTGAAAGGATTACTTTGCCCTGGCATTTGCGGTTCTCCTAGATGTAGTCCTAAAGCCTTTGCAAAAGGTTTCTGGGGAGGGCAGCCTTATTTCATCCTTCATGGTAGGACACTTTATCACTCCAGGCCAGTAACACATACTTGGGAATCACTGTAGAACAAAGCATTGCAGTGTATGTTTGCTGGCATTCAACCAAAATCCGTTCTTTCTCTCTCTGTGTTATCCTCAGGAGAGTGAGATATAATTCATGGTCACCTGGTTGAAATAGGGTGCTTTTCTTCAGGGACACTCAGTATAGCCCATTCCTGCTGGGCTGTTTGCCTGTGGCTGAACAGAAATGTTCCCCGCTGTTAGCCACAGGGAGGGGGAAAGGTTGAGGGGGTAGTCACGCGGTGGGAGGAGGCAAAATGCGACCTTGTAACGAAAGCACATGTGCTATGTATGTAATGTTAACAGCAAGGTTTACCCTGAAAGAGTGTAGCGACTGTTTTATAAAATGTGTCTTTTTAAATACCGCTGTCCCTTTTTTTTTCTCCACCAGCTGGATGTGTTTCAATGATCACAGGATCTTCTCCTTCCCAGAGGCTAGTGAAGCTTAGAAAGAAAAAAAAACGCACTCGAGATGAAATGTTCTCCGAGCTAATGCTGTCCTCCCACACTGACAGAGCACAGACGAATGCGTGGAGGCAAATAATGTCAGAGTGCAGGAAAGCACAAAATGACCGGGAGGAGAGGTGGAGGGCTGAAGAGAGTAAGTGGCGGGCTGAAGACAGGGCTGAAGCTCAAATGTGGCGGCAGCGTGATGAGAGGAGGCAGGATTCAATGCTGAGGCTGCTGCAGGACCAAACCAGAATGCTCCAGTGTATGGTTGAGCTGCAGCAAAGGCAGCTGGAGCACAGACTGCCACTGCTGCCCCTCTGTAACCAACTGCCCTCCTCCCCAAGTTCCATAGCCTCCACACCCAGACGCCCAAGAACGCGGTGGGGGGGGCCTCCGGCCAACCAGACACTCCACAACAGAGGATTGCCCAAAAAAAAGAAGGCTGTCATTCAATAAATTTTAAAGTTGTAAACTTTTAAAGTGCTGTGCTTAAAGTGCTGTGTGGCATTTTCCTTCCCTCCTCCACCACCCCTCCTGGGATACCTTGGTAGTCATCTCCCTATTTGTGTGATGAATGAATAACGAATGCATGACTGTGAAGCAGCAATGACTTTATTGCCTCTGCAAGCGGTGATTAAAGGGAGGAGGGGAGGGTGGTTAGCTTACAGGGAAGTAGAGTGAACCAAGGGGCGGGGGGTTTCATCAAGGAGAAACAAACAGAACTTTCACACTGTAGCCTGGCCAGTCATGAAACTGGTTTTCAAAGCTTCTCTGATGCGTACCGCGCCCTCCTGAGCTCTTCTAACCGCCCTGGTGTCTGGCTGCGCGTAACCAGCAGCCAGGCGATTTGCCTCAATCTCCCACCCCGCCATAAACGTCTCCCCGTTACTCTCACAGATATTGTGGAGCACACAGCAAGCAGTAATAACAGTGGGAATATTGGTTTCGCTGAGGTCTAAGCGAGTCAGTAAACTGCGCCAGCACGCCTTTAAACGTCCAAATGCACATTCTACCACCATTCTGCACTTGCTCAGCCTGTAGTTGAACAGCTCCTGACCACTGTCCAGGCTGCCTGTGTACGGCTTCATGAGCCATGGCATTAAGGGGTAGGCTGGGTCCCCAAGGATACATATAGGCATTTCAACATCCCCAACAGTTATTTTCTGGTCTGGGAAGAAAGTCCCTTCCTGCAGCTTTTGAAACAGACCAGAGTTCCTGAAGATGCGAGCATCATGCACCTTTCCCGGCCATCCCACGTTGATGTTGGTGAAACGTCCCTTGTGATCCACCAGAGCTTGCAGCACTATCGAAAAGTACCCCTTGCGGTTTATGTACTCGCCGGCTTGGTGCTCTGGTGCCAAGATAGGGATATGGGTTCCGTCTATAGCCCCACCACAGTTAGGGAATCCCATTGCAGCAAAGCCATCCACTATGACCTGCACATTTCCCAGGGTCACTACCCTTGATATCAGCAGATCTTTGATTGCGTGAGCTACTTGCATCACAGCAGCCCCCACAGTAGATTTGCCCACTCCAAATTGATTCCCAACTGACCGGTAGCTGTCTGGCGTTGCAAGCTTCCACAGGGCTATCGCCACTCGCTTCTCAACTGTGAGGGCTGCTCTCATCCTGGTATTCATGCGCTTCAGGGCAGGGGAAAGCAAGTCACAAAGTTCCATGAAAGTGCCCTTACGCATGCGAAAGTTTCGCAGCCACTGGGAATCGTCCCAGACCTGCAACACTATGCGGTCCCACCAGTCTGTGCTTGTTTCCCGAGCCCAGAATCGGCGTTCCACAGCATGAACCTGCCCCATTAGCACCATGATGCATGCATTGGCAGGGCCCATGCTTTCAGAGAAATCTGTGTCCATGTCCTGATCACTCACGGGACCGCGCTGACGTCGCCTCCTCGCCCGGTATCGCGTTGCCATGTTCTGGTGCTGCATATACTGCTGGATAATGCGTGTGGTGGTTGATGTGCTCCTAATTGCCAAAATGAGCTCAGCGGCCTCCATGCTTGCCTTGGTATGGCGTCCGCACAGAAAGAAGGTGCGGAACGATTTTCTGCCGTTGCTCTGACGGAGGGAGGGGCGACTGACGACACGGCTTACAGGGTTGGCTTCAGGGAGCTAAAATCAACAAAGGGTGTGCCTGTACATCAAGGAGTATTTCAGGCAGGACTGCACGGAGGGTTCCAATAAGAAATGGTGCACCAAAGTTATCGTTGTTATTGGAACAAGGAGGTTAGCCTGGCCTCTGATTGATACATGGCTAGATTAACCTCGCTGCGCCTTCTCTGTGACTGACTGCAGTGTGATCTAGACAGGGGAGGAGGAAAATGAGTCCAAAACAAATCTGGTCTATTTCTTGTTCTGACCCACTCCATCTATCCTTTACATCTTTGGCTGGCAGCAGACAAAAAAGGCGCGAAATGATTGTCTGCCCTTGCTTTCACGGGGGGAGGGAGGGTGGGAACGGGGTCCTGACGATATGTACCCAGAACCACCCGCGACAATGTTTTAGCCCCATCAGGCATTGGGATATCAACCCAGAATTCCAATGGGCAGCGGAGACTGCGGGAACTGTGGGATAGCTACCCACAGTGCAACGCTCCAGAAGTCGACGCTTGCCTCGGTACTGTGGAAGCGCTCCGCCGAGTTAATGCACTTAATGCACTTAGAGCATTTTCTGTGGGGACACACACACTCGAATATATAAAACCGATTTCAAAAAAACCGACTTCTATAAATTCGACCTAATTTCGTAGTGTAGACATACCCTTAGGCACTCATGTTTTGAAAGTGCTGAGTGTTCTGCATATGTTAATTAAATTAATTGGAGCAACTGGATCCTGAGCACTTTTGAAAATCAGGTCACTTCTTGAGGTGTCTGAATATGGAGTTAGGAGCCTAACTTTATTTACCCTTTTTTGAATATGTTGGCTCACCTGCACAGTGACTCACAAATCCCTCAGGCCTGCAACCTGGGTGACATATTTGATTCTAGGTAATGACATCTAGACTATGTCTAAATCTTGCTGATTCTTTCTGCATAACATCTCTAAGATGCAGCCTTTCTTATCCATCCACACAGCTGACTCTCATCCAAGCAATCATCATCTCATACCTTGATTACTGCAACATACTTCTCTCTTGCCTTGAAAAAATGTCATCTTGCCCATATCCATTCAGAATGCTGTTGTAAGATCATATTCCTAGTCTGTCACTCGGACCATGCCACCCCTATCTTTGAATAGCTTCAGTGGGTCCCTCCCTCTCTAGCTCATCAAACTGCTTGTCTTCACTTGCAAGTCCCTTCACAGTCAATCCTCATGCTACCTATTATCTCTCATTCTCTGTCGAGCTGTCAATGCTCATCTCCAATAAGCACGTGATGCCTCCCTCCAATGCCCACTTATTATATTTTCAAAAAGCATCTTCATGATTTCTCCCATGGTGCCCCACATACTTGGGAGGTGCTCCCCATAAACATCCACAAAGCTACTTCATTGTCTTTCTTCAAATCCCTCCTCGAAACCTCCTTTGCTGTCATGTCTACAAAAATACTTGATAACTATTAGGCTGTTGGCCTAATAGACTATTGCCTACCATGGTGACTAATACTGTGTCATTGTTTACTTCTACCCCATCTCTGCCCATCTGTTGTCTCTTGCCTTAGTAAAACCCTGGGGCAGGGATCATCTTTTTCTTCTGAGTATTGCACCTAGCACAATGGTGTCCAATCCATGACTACATGGTTACTATTTCTTTCTTCCTCCAGAACTTAGAATTAGTTGGGAAATTATTTTTTTCCTCATGAAAAAATTTGGTGTAATTCTTTTTTCTTAGCAAGTTTGGGGTTTTCAGCAACCACAAACTAAAATATTTCTTGCTTTTTAGGTTTTTCGTTTTTCACTGAAAACCACTTTTTAAAATGAAAATGGAATGCTTTTCACAAAATTTTCCACTGAATCATGTGCCATTTTCTGTGAAACAATAGTTTGAGTTGAAATTTTTGACCAGCTCTAATTAGTACATAGTTTGAAATTTCTAGTAGATCGATTGTTATTTTTTGTCTTATTCAAATTATAAAATAACTAGTTATAATCAGAACAGCTGTAATGGGGAACCTAAAAAAATTATCAGACTTCAAGCTTTGTGTTTTATTTGATAATAAGGTTGGTTATGGACCAGATTCTAAACTTCTTTAAATCACTTGGAGAATGATATCTCTTTCAATGATATTCACCCTAAGTGGGTTTTACTACCACAATGAGAAGCAAATAGAAGAGATGCCTGAGGATCATCTTGGAATATAATTTGGCGTGTACCTAACAGACAATAAAAAAAATGAGATTTAACTCAGAAAACACAAGCTAAGGCACATGGTGTGTGTGATGAGGGCAACAGCCCCACACTGAACCAAGGCTGGGAATAGAGTAACAGTGGGCTCATGAGTCCCCACCCCCCAACAGGTGCAAGGCATGTTCCGAGAGGAGGAACAGTTTAAAAGGACACTGGTAGTTCAGGGAAAGGGGTGAATGAGCTTCATGTGACACCAGGAAACAAGGTTGATGCTGAAAGCCCTAAAAGAGGTTGATTGAACAGGATTCTAAGAGACCAAGGAAAGTTTGCTGAGCCACTGATCATGCCCCAACTGAGGTGCTCCAGACTGGTAGGAAGTGACCCAGGGGAAAACATAATTTTGAGTAGCTCAAAAAGAAAAGGAGTACTTGTGGCACCTTAGAGACTAACCAATTTATTTGAGCATGAGCTTTCGTGAGCTACAGCTCACTTCATCGGATGCATGCTGTGGAAACTGTAGCAGACTTTATATATACACAGAGAATATGAAAAAATACCTCCTCCCACCCCACTGTCCAGCTGGTAATAGCTTATCTAAAGTGATCATCAGGTGGGCCATTTCCAGCACAAATCCAGGTTGTCTCACCCTCCACCCCCCCCCCCGCACAAATTCACTCTCCTGCTGGTGATAGCCCATCCAAAGTGACAACTCTTTACACAATGTGCATGATAATAAAGTTGGGCCATTTCCTGCACAAATACAGGTTCTCTCACCCCCCTCCCAAAAACCACACACACAAACTCACTATCCTGCTGGTAATAGCTCATCCAAAGTGACCATTCTCCCTACAATGTGCATAATTAAGGTGGGCCATTTCCAGCACAAATCCAGGTTTTCTCACATCCCCCCCACCCCCATACACACACAAACTCACTCTCCTGCTGGTAAAACCCCTTCAAAACTGACCACTCTCCAAGTTTAAATCCAAGTTAAACCAGAACATCTGGGGGGGGGGGGGGGTAGGAAAAAACAAGAGGAAATTTTTCAAACTGGACAGTCTCTACGTAAAAGAATAAATGGACACAAATCAGATGTCAAGAATTATAACATTCATAAACCAGTCGGAGAACACTTCAATCTCTCTCTGGTCACGCAATCACAGACATGAGGGTCGCTATCTTAAAACAAAAAAACTTCAAATCCAGACTCCAGCGAGAAACTGCTGAATTGGAATTCATTTGCAAATTGGATACTATTAATTTAGGCTTAAATAGAGACTGGGAGTGGCTAAGTCATTATGCAAGGTAGCCTATTTCCTCTTGTTTTTTCCTACCCCCCCCCCCCAGATGTTCTGGTTTAACTTGGATTTAAACTTGGAGAGTGGTCAGTTTGGATGAGCTATTACCAGCAGGAGAGTGAGTTTGTGTGTGTATGGGGGTGGGGGGGATGTGAGAAAACCTGGATTTGTGCTGGAAATGGCCCACCTTGATTATCATGCACATTGTAGGGAGAGTGGTCACTTTGGATGAGCTTTTACCAGCAGGATAGTGAGTTTGTGTGTGTGGTTTTTGGGAGGGGGGTGAGGGGGTGAGAGAACCTGTATTTGTGCAGGAAATGGCCCAACTTTATTATCATGCACATTGTGTAAAGAGTTGTCACTTTGGATGGGCTATCACCAGCAGGAGAGTGAATTTGTGTGGGGGGGGTGGAGGGTGAGACAACCTGGATTTGTGCTGGAAATGGCCCACCTGATGATCACTTTAGATAAGCTATTACCAGCTGGACAGTGGGGTGGGAGGAGGTATTTTTTCATATTCTCTGTGTATATATAAAGTCTGCTACAGTTTCCACAGCATGCATCCGATGAAGTGAGTTGTAGCTCACGAAAGCTCATGCTCAAATAAATTGGTTAGTCTCTAAGGTGCCACAAGTACTCCTTTTCTTTTTGCGAATACAGACTAACACGGCTGTTACTCTGAAACCTGTCATTGAGTAGCTCAATAACCATGCTTGATACTTTGATTGCAGCTAGATCCCCTTCTGGGACAGCTAAGCCATTGGAAACCATAAGGCCACAACCTGATCACTAGGCAAACTGCTCATTGGACCTTCCTGTTATAGGGTATAATAACCTGGAATACAGATATGTAATGGGAAGAAGAACGGTGGAAAGCAGTAATGCCAAACAGACACAGCCAGCAAACTCAAGAGGAGTTTGCAATGTAATATGGCTAAAAAAACTGATGTGAATCTTGGCTGCATGCTCAGAGGCATCACATCACAGGGCAAAGAAGCGATAATCCCTTTCTATACAACTCTGATACAACCTCACATCAATACTGCATTCAGTTTTGGACACCTCAATACCAGAAAAATAATGGTGAACTCAATCTCAGAGAAGAGCCACAAATGTGATTAAGGTGTTGAAGTGATTAAGAGGAAAGAAATAAAGAACTAAATATAACTAGATTAAATGACAATTAAGGGGAACATAGCAATCTGCAAATATTTGAAAGTTATAAACACTTAAGTTAGAAAGCAACTAATTAATTGTACATGGAAATATAAGTATCTGAAACATGAAGAAAATATGAAAGGTCCATGCTAGGTGACGAGGAAAAGAACCTACTGTAAAATAATCTTCCTACCAGACTGCTAAGACCGAGAGATAGACCAATGACTCATTGTATGTAACAATTCACTAGATGTTATTCCTTTTCTGTTCACCTCAGCAAGACACCTATTTTGCTACTGCCAACCATTTGTCCATAAAAAAGTGACACAGTTCATAGGACTTAAAGAAAAAAATAAGGTAGTGAATGCACTGGAGACCTTATATGACAAGATAACTCAAGATAGTTTTCCCCTGCTCTCTTCTCCCTTATAATATAGAACAAATGTGGCATTTCCATCTAAAACAAGGATTTTCTCTCAGTCATGTCTGCACATCATCTTAACTGTGTTAGTCAAGGCTTCTTAACCAAGCAAAAGAACATGAAAAATTTGCTGGCTATTAGATGCAAAATCTCACCTTATCTTGGGAGAACTATGCATTCAAAACATTCTGATAGTGAGCAGGCAGAATTCCATTTTTGGGCAGTCTGAAGCCACTGATGAATTTTCAGTGTTACAGCATTGTGATGGTAGGGGAGAGGGGGCTTGGTTCAGTGCAGTTTTATGGAACACCTATGGAGGATCCTGTGACTTATTGAGAAGATCACACCAGTGAGGAATGACAATGATCTAGCTACAGGCACATATTTAATCTCCTTTGCCTGAAAGAGAAAAATGTTTTGCATACAAAAGTCACTTTGAAATGGCTGTGGATGGAACAGCAGTGCAGTCGGTGGAACACATTTTAGACACAGTAACAAAGAACACTTGCTAAATTACATCAAGAATAATTTTGGCTACTTTTTAAAATCCCCCAATTAAAATGCAGTGCTTTTCTGAATTATGACGCTAAAAATGACAAGTTAAAGTACCATGTTCCTTGTCACACAAAGACTCTAAATCAAACTTTCTCAATTTGCAAGTAAAAAAGTTGCTTTTCCTAATTCTCAGCCCTGCATTCAGCCTGTGATCTCGAATACGTGTGCAATTCCATTGACTCCAATGCCCTCAGGTGTTAGAGCTGAGCAGAAAAATTCTGAAGAAACATATTTTTGTTAGAATTTGCTGCTTCATCAAAACTGAACCATTTTTTTACAGAAACTTGACAACAATAGTCAGTCTGTTTCATGACTGTTATTCAGTAATGGGCAGCTGTGAAATCAACTGTGGGACTTCCAGGTGCCCAGCTCCACAGCAGTCTACCAGGCAGGCTGGGATCTCACGGTTCATATTTTGATTCAGAAACACCACCATTTTGTGTTTCCAAATGAAATATTCTAGGATTTCAGTTCTGTGAAAACTTTTCAAGTTTTCAGTTTTTTGTCCAGATTTTGGATGGGACACATTTTTTAAACCTCAAAAGTTTTCCCAGGATGGGAAAACTATTTTCCACCCAGCTCTAATAGCCATGTATTAGAGGAGGGTTCTTTTGACGCATAGAGGATAGGAACTAAGGAAGCTCGTGAAGTCTCTCAGGGAAATAAGAAAAGGCATTGGAGACAGAAGATGAGTCCATGATACTCCTGAGGGGGCAGAAGAGGAGGAGACAGAAGGACTATCAGGGCTTGTAGGGAGGACAGTAAATGAGGAAGAGAGACAAAGGAGCATGTGGGTGGCAGGACAGCGTGTAACATAAACTACGAGCTCAGCTGATTTAACTCCTGGTTCCCCACAATAGCAAAAAGAATCAGATTTTAATTGTTTTCTTACAGCAAAACGAGCATTCAAATACTGAAAGAAGAAATCTAAATAATATTTACCCCATGTTCTGTGCTATAGTGCTCTCTTTACTATTTGTGCTTATTCATTGTGTACACTTTTAATTACTAGCTTATATTAATACAATATAGTTAAGCGCTCTTTCCTGAATATTATGGTGGAGGACATTCAGAGAGACAGGTTTAAATAAGGGTCTTTCTTTCATTTTCCCTATAAAAACTGAAGTCGGACTCATTTGGAAAGAATTCTCTTATGGGCAGAAATGGAGTTGAGGAATAAATCACTGTGAATAGTTTTCAGAGTAACAGCCGTGTTAGTCTGTATCCGCAAAAAGAAAAGGAGGACTTGTGGCACCTTAGAGACTAACAAATTTATCTGAGCATAAGCTTTCGTGAGCTACAGCTCACTTCATTGGTCCCCATTAGGTTCATGAAGCAATCATGACATTCTTCTCAATTGACAATTATTAGAAATTTCTTGAATGGATACTCCCTTATCTGTATATATTTCACAAACAAATTATTGTGAATATTCACAACTTGCAATTAATATTGGTTAGTTACAAAATGCACATGGTACTATTTCTGTTCCATGGTTGGATGGTTTCTGAACCTAATCAAATTGTGAAAACTGTTGCAATTAATGTGCTATTCAAAATTAATTTTCAGTAAATATTCAAGCATTTGATCTTAAGTTTGGTTTTCTTCAGTGTTTGCAGTAGTCAAGCTCCGTGTACTTTAATGTTTACAGAAAGCAAGACCAAAAAGATTGCAAATATGATCAAAATTTGCTTTCAAATTTGAACAAATATTTACATGCTTCCCCCCACTCTGCTATTAGTTCAGCTGTGCTCTGGATTTGCAATGAATATAATAATCTAACAAACTGTACATATTGTGCATGTGTTTACAGTAGGTAATATATCCTCATGTGTGTATGCAATGTTCAAATAATTTAAAAAAAAACCCTATTATAGAAAACAGCTATTTACTAGTCAATAGGATTTAACTAATAACAGAAATTATAATGCACATTAGAACGAGACAGAAAAAAGTATACAATCTCAAGGAATTTTGTTGCATGTGGGAGATATTTTTTGGCTGGTTGATAGGATCCTTTTTCTTGGGTTGGAGCCAGGATTCTATTAGCCGTAATCCACCACAGCGTGTGAAGCAATAAACTCAGTAGTAATAAAAAAGTATATCAAATGGAAAAAAAGTGTTTTCTTTCTTGCTGTTGCACAAATGTCTGAAGGGAATTAACACAAATATTGTAGAACAATTTATCTGTGGTATGAGTCAAAACTTGGAAAATTCTAGCGCAAGCCCAATTTTTAAAGAAAGTTATGAGCATGTGAGAACAGACGGCTATAACAGTATGTATTGGAGAGAGAGAGAATGTGTGATTATAATAAGGGAGGGGTGTGTGTATATGGATGGGGTCTGTATGTATAAAGGAGTTCTTTTATCATTGGCAAAATGAAGGTGAGTCTTTTCTGTATTCTTCTATCTAGAGGTCACTCCAGACCAGAAACTGGTTCTTGGCCATCTGTGGAATACCTGTGCCTTACTTTGGATAATATTATTTTATCTAGGCCTTCTAATACAGAGAATAGCCTCAGTTTTGAACAGTTTTATTTCTCAGTTACACAGTTTTTAACAATGGGGGTGAGACTAGCTGTAAGGTGTCAACACAAACTGAGGGGGGCACAAATGTAAATAGCAGCTGAGGAAGAGAATGGTTGTTTTTGTTTTTGTTTTGTTGGTTGTGTTGCGGTGACTTGAAATGCCCTCTTAACGTGAGTTCCTACAGTAGAAAAGTTGGCTTTTTTTCCACAGCTGCATACATTCAACTTCATTGCTAAATCAAGGCCAATTGGACCGCCTGTTGACTGTTACTGTGTTTTTGTTTATGAAGCATAGTCATTTTGAGGTTTTGAGATTTTTTTCTAGAATAGTATGTCAAGATGTACCATGCAATTCCATTGTTAAGGTGAGTCACGTGGCTAAACTGAAATTTCAGTTTTTCCAGTTTGTTTGTATTGCCCCTGTAATTTAATCTGGTCTTCCCAATGAGAGTCTTGCAAGTTTCTGACCACTTCCTTATCTGTGTTTTCTTGCAAAGCACAGGGGAAGATGTTGAAGTAACACATAGAAACATTGAATTGATAATGGAAATTTGAAAAGCTTTCAGCTTGCTTTGTGACTGTTTGTCTTGAGAGTGCTCATTTGAGTCCCTACAGTAATATCTGAATGGTTGCCAATAAAGAGAGGTTATCAGAGCTCTTCACATTAGATCTGTCAGTCAGCTCTGATACAGTAGACAATGATATATTGTTAGATCTTCTGGAATCATGGATTGGAATTTCTAGGACAGTTTTAAACTGGTTTGAAATGTAATTATCTTTGTCAGCAGACACAGCATTCTATATTGGGTAAGCATCTCATCAGATATAGCTACTGTAAAATGTGTGGTCCTCTAGGGCTCTATTCATGTTCCATTTTTTTTTATATTTTTATGATTCTCTAGGCAGTATCATTAATAGATCTGGGCTTGATTAAAATACCTCTTTTGATGATGCTATGATATTGTAACTCGGTCTTACGGATCAAAATGAAGTGATGTCTTAACTCATACTCTGCCTTAATAAGGCCTGCACTTGGTTTACTGCTAACTTTTAAAGAGAATATTGACAAGTCAGAACAGTTTCTGGTCTGTCTAAATTGTCTTCTGAATTTCAGTCTCATTTACTAAACTTTTGATGGACTAATGGCCCACTCCTGCACCCGATCAGGACTTAAATTTAGTTCAGATAATGGAAGAAAAAATTAAAGATTTTTTGATGTTTGTGATGCAGAGATTTGCAGCTCACCAGTGAATGGAGATGGACTGAACTACACCATCAACACTTTTAAAAGTTATACAGTTCTGCAAGACCAAATTCAGGATCTTGCAGCATCCAGGTTGTCAATGAAATTACTGTCTATTACTTAGAATTTGCTTTCTCTGAGTGCTGTGGGCCAAATTATTTCCTGGTGTTGTTCCATTGAAGTCAATGGCAAAGATGAACCTGGACCCATGCCAGTAGGGCTGTGTTCACAGGTTTTAAATTTCCATGTTTGATTAGAATTAGATAAATGAATTTATAATTATGAGAACTGCTTTGATAATGTCTTTGTGAAGTTTTTTTGTGAATGGTTATCAAGTAATTGAGAACAAGTGTATGAGTATATTCAGCTTTGTATCCTGCTATCTCCTTTCTGTGTATAAATGCTAAGAGTGGGCCTCAACCTACTTCTGGCTCCAATCTCAAATTCAGAGTGACATCCAAATCCAAACTTTAAAGCTTGGGTTCATCTTTAGCTAGTGCAAAAATAAATATTTTCATAGAATCATAGAATCATAGAATATCAGGGTTGGAAGGGACCCCAGAAGGTCATCTAGTCCAACCCCCTGCTCAAAGCAGGACCAATTCCCAGTTAAATCATCCCAGCCAGGGCTTTGTCAAGCCTGACCTTAAAAACCTCTAAGGAAGGAGATTCTACCACCTCCCTAGGTAACGCATTCCAGTGTTTCACCACCCTCTTAGTGAAAAAGTTTTTCCTAATATCCAATCTAAACCTCCCCCACTGCAACTTGAGACCATTACTCCTCGTTCTGTCATCTGCTACCGTTGAGAACAGTCTAGAGCCATCCTCTTTGGAACCCCCTTTCAGGTAGTTGAAAGCAGCTATCAAATCCCCCCTCATTCTTCTCTTCTGCAGGCTAAACAATCCCAGCTCCCTCAGCCTCTCCTCATAACTCATGTGTTCCAGTCCCCTAATCATTTTTGTTGCCCTTCGCTGGACTCTCTCCAATTTATCCACATCCTTCTTGAAGTGTGGGGCCCAAAACTGGACACAGTACTCCAGATGAGGCCTCACCAATGTCGAATAGAGGGGAACGATCACGTCCCTCGATCTGCTCGCTATGCCCCTACTTATACGTCCCAAAATGCCATTGGCCTTCTTGGCAACAAGGGCACACTGCTGACTCATATCCAGCTTCTCGTCCACTGTCACCCCTAGGTCCTTTTCCGCAGAACTGCTGCCTAGCCATTCAGTCCCTAGTCTGTAGCTGTGCATTGGGTTCTTCCGTCCTAAGTGCAGGACCCTGCACTTATCCTTATTGAACCTCATCAGATTCCTTTTGGCCCAATCTTCCAATTGGTCTAGGTCCTTCTGTATCCTATCCCTCCCCTCCAGCGTATCTACCACTCCTCCCAGTTTAGTATCATCCGCAAATTTGCTGAGAGTGCAATCCACACCATCCTCCAGATCATTTATGAAGATATTGAATAAAACCGGCCCCAGGACCGACCCTTGGGGCACTCCACTTGATACCGGCTGCCAACTAGACATGGAGCCATTGATCACTACCCGTTGAGCCCGACAATCTAGCCAGCTTTCTACCCACCTTATAGTGCATTCATCCAGCCCATACTTCCTTAACTTGCTGACAAGAATACTATGGGAGACCGTGTCAAAAGCTTTGCTAAAGTCAAGAAACAATACATCCATTGCTTTCCCTTCATCCACAGAACCAGTAATCTCATCATAAAAGGCGATTAGATTAGTCAGGCATGACCTTCCCTTGGTGAATCCATGCTGGCTGTTCCTGATCACTTTCCTCTCATGCAAGTGCTTCAGGATTGATTCTTTGAGGACCTGCTCCATGATTTTTCCAGGGACTGAGGTGAGGCTGACTGGCCTGTAGTTCCCAGGATCTTCCTTCTTCCCTTTTTTAAAGATTGGCACTACATTAGCCTTTTTCCAGTCATCCGGGACTTCCCCGGTTCGCCACGAGTTTTCAAAGATAATGGCCAGTGGCTCTGCAATCACAGCCGCCAATTCCTTCAGCACTCTCGGATGCAACTCGTCCGGCCCCATGGACTTGTGCACGTCCAGCTTTTCTAAATAGTCCCTAACCGCCTCTATCTCCATAGAGGGCTGGCCATCTCTTCCGCATTTTGTGATGCCCAGCGCAGCAGTCTGAGAGCTGACCTTGTTAGTGAAAACAGAGGCAAAAAAAGCATTGAGTACATTAGCTTTTTCCACATCCTCTGTCACTAGGTTGCCTCCCTCATTCAGTAAGGGGCCCACACATTCCTTGGCTTTCTTCTTGTTGCCAACATACCTGAAGAAACCCTTCTTGTTACTCTTGACATCTCTGGCTAGCTGCAGCTCCAGGTGCGATTTGGCCCTCCTGATAACATTCCTACATGCCCGAGCAATATTTTTATACTCTTCCCTGGTCATATGTCCAACCTTCCACTTCTTGTAAGCTTCTTTTTTATGTTTAAGATCCGCTAGGATTTCACCATTAAGCCAAGCTGGTCGCCTGCCATATTTACTATTCTTTCGACTCATCGGGATGGTTTGTCCCTGTAACCTCAACAGGGATTCCTTGAAATACAGCCAGCTCTCCTGGACTCCTTTCCCCTTCAAGTTAGTCCCCCAGGGGATCCTGGCCATCCGTTCCCTGAGGGAGTCGAAGTCTGCTTTCCTGAAGTCCAGGGTCCTTATCCTGCTGCTTACCTTTCTTCCCTGCGTCAGGATCCTGAACTCAACCAACTCATGGTCACTGCCTCCCAGATTCCCATCCACTTTTGCTTCCCCCACTAATTCTACCCGGTTTGTGAGCAGCAGGTCAAGAAAAGCGCCCCCCCTAGTTGGCTCCTCTAGCACTTGCGCCAGGAAATTGTCCCCTACACTTTCCAAAAACTTCCTGGATTGTCTATGCACCGCTGTATTGCTCTCCCAGCAGATATCAGGAAAATTAAAGTCACCCATGAGAATCAGGGCATGCGATCTAGTAGCTTCCGTGAGCTGCCGGAAGAAAGCCTCATCCACCTCATCCCCCTGGTCCGGTGGTCTATAGCAGACTCCCACCACTACATCACTCTTGTTGCACACACTTCTAAACTTAATCCAGAGACACTCAGGTTTTTCTGCAGTTTCGTACCGGAGCTCTGAGCAGTCATACTGCTCCCTTACATACAGTGCTACTCCCCCACCTTTTCTGCCCTGCCTGTCCTTCCTGAACAGTTTATAACCATCCATGACAGTACTCCAGTCATGTGAGTTATCCCACCAAGTCTCTGTTATTCCGATCACGTCATAGTTCCTTGACATCACCAGGACCTCCAGTTCTCCCTGCTTGTTTCCAAGGCTTTGTGCATTTGTATATAAGCACTTGAGATAACCTGTTGATCGCCCCTCAT
This sequence comes from Lepidochelys kempii, assembly GCF_965140285.1. Lineage (NCBI taxonomy): Eukaryota > Metazoa > Chordata > Testudines > Cheloniidae > Lepidochelys > Lepidochelys kempii. The sequence goes on from NC_136384.1 coordinate 58,949,799, forward strand.
TCCCAGTATGAGGCAGGAGCCCTCCCCTCACAGACATTCCTGCCTGTGCTTCCTCCCGGTATCCTGCTTTCCCACTTACCTCAGGGCTTTGGTCTCCTTCCCCCGGTGAACCTAGTTTAAAGCCCTCCTCACTAGGTTAGCCAGCCTGCTGGCAAAGATGCTCTTCCCTCTCTTCGTAAGATGGAGCCCATCTCTGCCCAGCACTCCTCCTTCATGGAACACCATCCCATGGTCAAAGAAACCAAAGCCTTCTCTCCGACACCACCTGTGTCGCCATTCGTTGACTTCCACGATTCGACGCTCCCTACCTAGGCCTTTTCCTTCCACGGGGAGGATGGACGAGAACACCACTTGCGCCTCCAACTCCTTTATCCTTCTTCCTAGAGCCACATAGTCCGCAGTGATCCGCTCAAGGTCATTCTTGGCAGTATCATTGGTGCCCACGTGGGGAAGCAGGAAGGGGTAGCGATCCGAGGGCTTGATGAGTCTCGGCAGTCTCTCCGACTTTTTGTAAACATCTTTAAAATATCTTGGGCTAAATTTATCCCAAAGTCAGCAGAGTTCCACAAGGAATAGCTTTGGTCCATTATATTTATATTTTTAACATTTGTATATTTCTGGAGAATTAAACGACTAAACTATCAAACATACAAATATACAGGATATTTTAAAATGTAGGCCCTTACACATAACAGCGCTACTAAAAGTACATAGATGATCTTAAATTGTTCATCTTTTATCCCATTTACTGTTATTCTATAATTGCTACATTAGCCACCTTGCAGTTAATTTGTCTTGTAATTTAAATAGCTGAGTTTAGGATTCCAGGACATAAAAACGTTAATCGATAAAATGACCAGTCATGTATAACAAGGATGTTGTTCTATCCAGTGCTTCTTTCTGGTGACATTGTGAACTGTAAGAGCTCCAGTGAAGTGATTTGTTAATTTCATCAGAAATATAAAAAACAGTATGGAAATCTTTGTGCTTCAAGGGTTCCTTAAAAGGGTTATTTTAAGAGTCAATTTTATACTCCGCTCATTCTTAAGTAGTTCAACAGGGGAAGTTGAGATACTTGCTACTGCAACTCTGTCTTCCCGTTCCTCTGGATAGTTCCTTTAGCTGTTCAGTCCTTTGGTGTTGCCCTGTGCCACATTGCTTCCCCCGGCTCCTGCTGCTTTAACCTTCACGTCCTCAGCATCAGGGCAGCTGCAGCCTTTAGTGTGCTAACTCTGATCCATGCCATCTTTTCTCATATAAAGGCTTCATCGTAGAGTCAGTAACTCCTGGAGTGAGAAAGCTGCTGCCAGCATTTCATTTCTAACCCCTTCCGTCCACACAGCACGTTTTATAGGGATTTTAAATTGCTATGTGGCTATATTGTCAGTCAAAACCCTTGTTATACAAGGTTCTTTTATCATATCTATGTGTTACAAGGTTTTGATTGACAAGAAAGTTTATTTTAAATGGATTTGATGTGTCATCAGTGTGTAACAAGGCTTCGGGCTGACATGTTAACAAAAGGAATGTTACACCAACCACACACAATAGAAGTATGAATTATAATACCTATTATTTCAACAAGTCTATATTAGGTCAACTGCCCAAATAACCAATGTTTTAGAAATCTGCATATTATCCACCTTCAGTTTCTTTGTTCTGGCAGCTCAGATATAGCCTCAGCATTTGGTTTGGTCACTGAATACTTCACACACACTTTCAGTGATACTGTAATTCATGGCTTAGTTTTCTCACTAGCAACTGGCAGAGTTTTAACATCCATTTTATGTGGATGTTAAAACACTGCCATTTCGGTGCTGGTACATCTTGGGTTTATTTTACATCTATTGCAAAAACTTTGAATGTTCTCTTTAATAACTTGAAATTTTAATAAGGACCTAAGGAACAGTTGAAAAGTGAGTGAACTTATATTTAAATTAGGGCTTTGAGAGCTTGGAGATTCTAACTTGGTGAACTCTAATTAAATCCCACAAGACTACCAGGTCTGCCTCCCTAGCTCTTGATGGTCTTCAAAAACAATCCCCTGGCAGTATGCAAGTGGGAGGGAAAAATCCTTCATACCTTCACTACAGCATTTTATAAAGCAAGAATTCCAGAAGGAGTACCAGAGAAGAGGAACAATAGAACATGAAACTGAAAATTAATAAACTGAAGCATATGAATTGAGTATTAGTGTAGTAAATCCTTCTAAAGGGAGATCTTTAGGAGACCAGTACTCATACTTACTGCAGTGGACATCACATTTTAGAAGGGACAATACTAGACACCTTATTATTATTAAGCTGTTATAAAGAGGCAGTATTGTGTAGTAATAATTCAATACACTACTGCCATGAATGGTGTTAATTCAGTATTTTAGGCATTACTGGTACATAAAGAAATATATAATGTTCATATGTATGTTTCATGTATACATATACACATTTATATATAAAGCTACAACCTATACATGGAATTGTCTAAATGCAATTTCTATCAAAATGTTTTGTAATTAAGACTTGATATAAATATTTAAATACGGGATTATTTCACTGCCTGCAGAAAATATAATTACTTTTTCTCAAGGTTCATCAAGAAAAAAATAACAGAGACTGGGTAGCAGATCAGATGAGTTTAAACCCATCTCAGAATTGTATTCACTTTGACGTTGCCACGCATAAAGTTGTGTGCCAATAACAACTTTCCCTTTTCAAGTATAATACTTGCAGAGGAAACCTGACATTTTCACAAGAATTCCTGAATCTCATGCATTGGGAAACTCTGCCATTCCTGCCAGTCTGTGTAACTTTTCACTGTAAATATGGCAACGATTTCCTTTATGTGGTTCAGATTGATGTTTCAGCATCTTTAATTCTGCCCACTGCCCCAATGAAACAGTCCTTCCATGGTAAAATTAGAGTTTTATCTGCATAAATTGCTTTCTCATTTTGGAGAAAATACCCACAAAGGTTGGAAGCAAATCCACAACATGATTAGCGTTTCAAGAAGACAATGATTTGCCTCTGGTTTAGCTGATTGTAAAAATCTGTTACAAAGCTCTACCCTTGGTCTTAAACCTGATAATTTATTTACCATTCATTTTTCTTCTAGAAAGATGCTCCAATATCTGCCTTATAATCCTTCCTTTGATCCCTCCTCCCCATATGCATAAAGGCCCTGTGGAGTGGGAGTGCCTTCCTTTGAGATCTCATCAATTCCTGTTGCTTCTGTGGACAGGAAGAGTTATTGGAGAGTATGATGAGGCACTTTCTCCATTCAAGGGGCTAAGGAATTCACGGCTTTCTAGCCTCTGATATGAGGATCCAAACTTTACTTTGAATAGGTGGATCCTTTCCTACAGCTCTCCTTGGAAGAAGGTCTCAGAACAGTGTTCCAATTCCATCAAAATATAGATAAGGTTGATTTATTCAGGTTTAAAACCGTCCTCTTTTATCTATTTGTATGGCATCATGGGCAACTGAAATAGCAACCTCAGCCTAAAATTAACTAATTTCCAATAAAATGACATTAGTGGTGTTACTGGGCTTAGGTTGCTGATACTACAATTCTGGGTGATGGTTGCTGATAATCCTGCAGGCTGAAAGTGAACCTGTAATTTACCAGTTAAGGAGTAGTCGGGTGGTAATGGAGACACAAAGAACTTCATTCTGCAACTACTTCATATTCTTATTCTCTGCCCACTGCCTATGACTCCAGTAATAAACAGTGCTATACCCTGATGCTGGTCACAAGATCAGACATTTGATTTCCATAATATAGTATACCCTTAATTAACATTTTTCATTAGAAACTAGGTTGTCTCATTTGTTGCAATATAAAAACCAAATAAATGCAGCCCTTGTATAAGTGAGCACAACTGCACTGAAGTATTTAGCTATAGCATCCATTCAGTGATCCACATACAAACACAATTGGACCAAAATCTGCTCTTGGTTAAACCAAAATCAATCAAATCCATGGAATTACACTAGGTTTAAACGGGAGTTAATGAAATTACAATCAGCACCACTGAACTAGGGAAGAGTGGTTTGTCTTTAGAAGGACAGGAGACACTTCTTATGGATTTTAATCAGGCCGCAACTTTATTATATAGATGTCTGGGACTACCCGGAAGATAAAGTGCAAGTGTAGGCAAATCCATGTTTATTCAAATCAGTTCTTCCACCAGCCCCCGTTTGTTTCCATCCAGGTCCCCCAGCCAACCCATGGCTTGGACCTTACCATTCACCATCCTTGTAAGAGGGTTAAGGTGGGCTATGAGAGCGGGGTAGGGTAGGGTTGGCTCCCTGCTGTACCAGTCAGAGGAGTCCCCAACCCCCTCCCCTATTTTGTTCCTTTATCCAGTACCTCCTTTTAAGTCCTTTACCAAGCCATTTATCAGGTCACCGGCTGCCTTCCCAGTGGAGTATCTGCAGTGGACATCTGCCCAACCTTACAAAATAAGTTGCAACATATGGCCTACCACCTTTTCTTCTCACCGGAAAAGGTCCTCCCTCACACCCACTGTGAAGAAGGCAAAAAATCCTCACTCCACCGAAGTCAATTCAGGTGGTGCGGAAAATATTCCTACCCAGCTCCCCTTTAAAAGGAGCGACTAGAGTAATGCCCACAGCAGGTCCTAACCTAGCCTGCCATTCGCCTCCACTAGGGGAGGGAGGGTGTGTGCTGGCTTCCTTGCAGCATGGAACAGAAACTTGCCCCACCCAGGTCTTGTATTTTTATACCCTTCAGACCTCATATTCCTGGGGGAGGGGGGGTGATTCATTGCTGCAAAGCTGACCACTGAGCACCCTTTTTCACAGCAGTTTCTGACCTCCTCCCTCCCCCACCCACACCATAAAGCAGAGCTGTCCTTCCTGGGTAAGCCCCAGACAAACTCTGCCCCACCTTAGTTGTGCTGAAGTCATTCTTAGTGCACAAGTTATTTAATCTTGTTGCAAGGCACTAGAAGTCCTCTCTGAGATATGGCTCTACTACGTTTTAGTACTTTTGAATCATTCATAAAATTGTGTTTTCAGAGAGTACAAATATAGGATATTTATTTTGTAAAGTCAGGATATTTATTTTGTAAAGTCATGTACCCTATGTTGTACAGAAACTACAGGGAAAATATTGGAAAACTTTATATTGTATCTTTATAGCTCCAGTACCATTGTGTATATTCAGAAGAAGATTAAAGTGCAGAACATGTCATTTAGAATGATCACTTGTGAGTCTAGACTGTCAGCACATTCTGACCTACAAGAGCTATATTGAACTGTTCTACGCTACCTTTGTTCTTGAGTCTGAGATGCAAAAGTATTGGTTTTTTTTCTCTTTTGAACTTTTTTTTTTTTTTTTTTAGAATGAAAGTGTTACAACAACTTTCATGGTCTGATCCTGAAGTGGCTGTATCCATCCTTGGAAATAAAAGTAACATGTATGAAATATGAAAGTAGCCTTAGGTTGTTCTTTGATCAAAGCTCTGTTTATTGATCAAGTACATTAGGAGAAAAGATCCATTTTTAGGAAAGCTAGTGCATTTGTTTTGAAATAACTGTGATCTAAGGGCTATGAATGAACTGAGTAAACTGTTTATGTACAAGTCTGTTCTTTTTGTTCCACTCTCATGAGGACAATGTATGACTAAAAACCAGAGATCCTTCTTCCACAAGCCGACAACATTTAAATTGTGGTAAGGATACACATTTTCCCTTTATATATATTACAGATTACCTGATGTTTCACAAGCTTTGATTTAAAAAAAATCCAAACAAACTTCATGTCGCAAATTCAAGGCAGTGTTGCAAAGACTGTAAAAACAAGGTGATAACTAATATTGATCCAAAGTTTTGTGTCATTTTGATTTCAATAGAGGCTGCTCATTAAGTGGTATTTTCAAGAGGGAATATGTGGCACCTATGGTCTGTGATGTGCTGTGACTTCCTGTTGCCATTGACTTTTAAAATTCTAAACTGGCTTCGGCCCTTCCTGCTTAAGAGACCTCCTCTCTTTCCTTGCCATATTGCCACAGCTGTGATCATCAGAGCTGCTTAAACTGTAGGCTCCTTATTTTAAAAAGAAGAGGGGTATAGTGGTGGAGCATTCTCTGAGGGACCCTCAGCTTTGGAACCTGCTTCCCACATTTATTCTGAAACAGTACAGATCTAGGCTAACCTTTAGGCCATGCTGAAAGGGGGATCATTTACTCATACCTTTGGGAGGGAAGAGGTCTGAAATTTGTGTGGGGGAGCAGGGAGTTTGTGGGAGTTGGATTTTGCATTACATTTTGATGGCAGGGTTAGCCACCAGTTTCAGCTGACTTGTTTTGGAAATTCATGTATAAATCCAAAGAATAATGATAATTGTTTAAGTAGATAGGGCTCTCTGAAAATTAATTGAAATCCTACAGAAATGAAGATATGAAGGTGCAGTTGTTTGATGGAAGATGGACATGGAAATCTATTATTTTTTCCAAATAGGGAAGAACATTTATGATTTTATTTATTTATTTTTGCATTTTTGAATGAGTGTATATTGGATTTTGTGTTCCCAGAGTGGGAACCTGTGGCTCTAGTGCAGGAAATTGCAGTTGGTATTTCTACATTTTCTGAGTAGGGGGATCCTTGGACTCAGTTTACATTTTCAAAACTGAATAAAACTTTCCTAATGGTTTGACTTTAAATATTAGCATTATGGGGTGGGGAGTGGGATGGAGTGGTAGAAGGGTAGAGAGAGCACAGAAAGGTTTCCAAGTCAACAACACTTTGCTTGGATGTTTAGATGTGTGTCTGGAAATATAAACTGCTTTCAGATAAACCTTTTGCCTTCACCCCGTGTCCCCTAAAGCTCTGAGTCCTATTCCATTTTGACTTACTTAACTCATTGTTTAAGAAGGAGATTATATAGTTCCCTTCAAGCTGATGGACACAGCCCACCCATTTACATCTCCCTGCAGGCTTTGGAAATACTACTGTGTACAGAGGTACATACTTGCAGTTTGAAATTCAAGCTTTGCCCATTTTCACTCCAACTCACTCTTGTGCCACACTTTTGAATTATATTAGGAAGGAGTGATGTCTCTGGGGAAGAGTATGAAGTACTTATTCAACAACAAAAGTGTCCAAATGAATCTGCTTTACTTAGTCTTGGACATAAATGTAATACTTTAACTTGACTCACAAAAATACTGTATTGTCCTGGTAGAATTCATCACAGTCAGGTTTACAGACTATTTCCTACATCTTCAGCTACTAGATATGGTTACTTTCTACAACCCAGCAGAATATGCTAATTCAGTTGACTCCTAATGAGGCATGTGTAAGAACTTGTCACTCAAAAGCATAGGTCTACAGAGGATTCTACCTTCAGAGAACTTTGGTTACATGGGAAAATTCCCTTTGTGACTGATAATAGTAATTCTTTTTAGCAATAATGGGTTGGGATGAGGTAAAAATGTGATGTACAGAATATCCCAATACACTACAGTATAAATTAAATGTATCAAAAATGTATGGGTTCAGGCTGTATTTAAATAGATCGCAGTAAAGACATGAACATGCTGATATGTCTCAAAGAGGAAAGCAATATGAGAATGACAGAATCCTAAATAATTAGATTTCATACAAAATTATTGCTCCAGTATACCCAACATCATCACTCTAATTTCCTGTGGACCCCTAATTCTTCCACATGTTTCATTCAGTAATTAAAAATGTACTCTGTATATTTTTATAACAATATTTTTCTGTTTTTTTTAAAAGATGTTGCCAGACATCACCATCTGTTATGTAGACCTACAAAATATGCATCTGATGTCTGTGAGCTCCTGTCTTGTGTATCCTCTTATATAATTAGAAATTTCAGCCCTTAGTAATGCCTTCCTTTTCACCTAAAGAAAACCAAATGTAAGTTTACCCAAAGTGTATTAATCATTTTCCTGCTACTCACTGATAAGAGCAGTGCTCTGTACAGTTAAAAGCTATTAAATGTGTCTATTCAGAGGATGTTAAAAATCCTCTACTGAGCACTTGGCTAAAATCCAAAATTATTCCCATAATACCTTCTGAAATGAGACAGAAAACATAATGTATTACAATTGATAAGTGCATCATTTGTACTATAGATTTATTTTATGTTAGTGATATTTAAATGTTTTCATTGTCTCTTACCATCACATGGGATAGTTTTGTTATGATTTAAATTATACTATTGGCATATGTCTGTTGAAGGAAATGTGTATTACAATACTGGGCACTACACCTTAAGAAAAATGCGAACAAATAGGAGAGAGTCTAGAGGAGGGCAACAAGAATGACAAAAGTTTAGAAAACCTGACCTATGAGTGAAGGCTAAAAATATTGGCATGTTTAAGTCTTGAGAAAAGAAGACTTGCATGTGGTGGGGGACGGATAACAGTCTGGAGACTGTCTGGTGGATTGTTATCTGTGGTCTTCCTGGGGTTAGGGACTTGGGAAGGGTCTCTCTGGAGGGGTAGATCTCAGGTCTGACAGGGGATGGTGTTACTCTGGGATAACAAACAGCTGAGATTTCCCTGCATGATTCACATGAGGGAGGCCTCAGCTTCTGTCTCAGACAGTAAGCCTGCTCTTCCTACTGCTGTTGCCACTTCCTCCTCATTCCACCTGTCCTCCTGGCTGCTCCTTCCTTGCTGGGATCCAACAAGGGAGTGTGACAGGGTGCTAAGCAGAAAACTGCTTAGCCAACCCTCTGTCACTCCAGTTCCAATTAAGGGAGGTGAATTGGAGCTGGGTAGATCACCTGGCCCTGATTGGGAAAGCTGGAACAGCTGCTGCTTCAGGCTGGGACTGGATAAAAGCCCCAGGGGAAGGAAGCCAGGAGAGGAGCTGGACAGGGTGTAAGTTGCACTAGAGGAAAGGCAGTGAGAGATAGCTTGCCCCCTCTCTCCTGCTGGTGGAGTGTAAGAAGGGGACTATGTGTACGGTGGAAAGGTGGTGGGAACACAACCTGAAAATAAAAGCACCAGGTGAGCACTGCACCAAGGTCTCTGTATGACTTTCTCAGTCCAGTGGGGGCAGGAGCCAGGAGAGCCCTGCAGGGCCCCTGTTATAGGGAGCAACAAGAAAGGAAACAGAGAAGCCTCCTGGCTGTCTGCAGGGGCCCCGGCACAACTAAAGCTCCAGCGCAGAGCCCCGCTGAATGCCTGAGGAAAACTAAGGGTGAACGACAGAACAACATCACTATCTAATTGTTTCCCTTCAAAATAGAATTGAACAGTTATATGGATAACAAAGGTAGCCAGAGTTCAAAACAGTGACCAACAGCTTTGGAAGGAACAGAAATCTTCATGTTTCAGGATGTAAGACAACCACCCTCCCTCAAAGCAGGTTATTCTAAAACTTCCACACTTTCATAGAGTTAAAGGCCAGAAGAAACCATTAGATCACCTAGTCTGACCTCCTGTGTATCACAGGTTACTAGATTTCACCCAAATGCCTCTATGTTGAGACCAATTAGTTTAGTTAAACTAAAGCATTTCAGTCCTCAAGAGACTAAACTGTGTGCCACAGAGAACAGAAGACACTGAGATGCTTCCAATGTCCATGACCTTTGCAGTGGCATGGAACTGGTTATGTCATATATTCCCAGATGAGACTAGTCGGCAGTCCATACTCCATGAAAGCCGTACCTATGGCAGGGCTTGGACTTAAAAATTACTGAACACACGAACACACACACACACACGAATGAACTATGCTAGACTACCCAAAGCTAAATCCTTCCAACAGCCCTCCAACCAACACCAGAATAAATAAAAACAAAACAATCCTTACCTTGCCATGACTCCAGATACCCCTTGTCATCCCTATCCATTCCACAGCTCTATAAAATACCTGTGTGTGTGTGAAAACTATTGGCAAATATGTGTCCAGTGTATGTGTGTTGGGGGGGAAGGATATACCCACCGCCACCTGATCACAGCTTACCCTGTGCCCTCACCGTGTTTGTCCTTGGATCTTAAAGAGAAACACAATTAGTTCATCTTCTAAATGAGGCCCAAAGTTTTAACCCCACACTCAGATACTGCTTTGGCATGAATGCACTTCAGAGGCCTGGCCCACAACAGCTAAGAGAGTAAACGTTAAAAAGTTAGAGCACAAAAATCGAGACTTATCCAAACCAGCTCATTTCCTAGTGTAGACCAGGCCTACGGTCCAGATATATTGGGCTAAAACACATTCTTTAAATTTGCTATCAGAACAGTGTAAAATTATCATTTTAAACATGTCATGGTCTATATGACAGTCACAAGATCACACATTTGATTTCCATAATGTGACATACCCTTAATCAGCATTTTCCATAAGAAACTTGGATGTTTTATTTGTTACAATATAAAAGCTAGATAGATTCAACCCTAATGTAAGGGGGCACAACTTCAGTGAAGTATTTAAATATAGCATCCATCCACTTCTCCACATACAAAGACAATTGGGCCAAAATCTGTTCTTGGTTAAACCAGAATAAATCAAATAAATCCATGGAGTTAAATTACTTTTAAATGGGAGTTAATGGCACTAGAATCAGCACAAATGAGCTTGGGAGGAGTGGTTTGTCTTTAGCATTGCCAGTGCAAATGTTATTTTATCTTGGTGAAATTCACCTGGAAGTCCTCTCTGAGACATGGTTCTACTACATTTTAGTGAATTTGAGTCATTCATAAAGCTGCACTTTCATAAAGCATAAATACAGGTATTTATTTTGCAGAGAGTCATGGGGGTTAACAACAGGGAGAGAGAAGACAAGCTGGCACAATAATAAATGTGTCTGAACTGGCCATCAGTAAATTTAGGCTGGAAATTAGAAAGTTTGTAACCATCAGATGTGTGAGGTTTTGGAACAACCTTCCAATAGGAGCAGTGGGGGCAAGAAACCTAACTGGTTTTAAGATGGAGCTTGATAAATTTATGAACACAATTTTATGGCATGGTTGCCTGCAATAGCAGGAGAGTAGGTTTGATGACCCAGGAGTATCTTCCAGTCCTAAGTCCTTATGGTCTTACAATGACCTAAGTCTAGACCATGGCTTTCAAAGTGATTTTGCCCAGTCTACACTAGCCAAGCAAATGCAATTACATAAGAATGTTTCTGCTAACATGGTTTAAGCCTCTCTGTAGATAGAGCATACCAATTAGGCACTTTCACCATACAGAAGTCTGCTCTAAAGGATATTATTCTGTTAGCAGCTGGAACAATTGCATATGTTAAAATGTTCTTCAAACCACCTTTAATAATGAATACACTAACATGGTCTAACTGCTCGTGTGAATGAGGCTTTATGAAAAAAATGTCTTGCCCAGCTTTCAGAAAAGTAAAACCATTAATTCACTTCGCTCACAATAGAGGAGAGAAAGGTGTATTCTGAATACATCAAATGCAGTTTTCCAGCTCAGACTATTGCTCAAGTAAAATGTAATCCCAACTATACATATATAATGATGTGGCCTAAATTAGCTGTTACAACTGAAGAAAGAGCTCTTGGAGTCATTGTGGATAGTGCTCTGAAAACATTCATTCAATGTGCAGCGGCAGTCAAAAAAGTGAACACCATGTTGGACATCATTAAGAAAGGGTTGGATAATAAGACAGAAAATATCATATTGCCTCTATATAAATCCATGGTACACCCACACCTTGAATGCTGCACAAAATGAGGTCGCTCCATCTCAAAAAAGATATATTGGAATTGGAAAAGATTCAGAAAAGGGCAACAAAAATGATTACAGGTATGGGATGCTTCCATATGAGGAGAGATTAATAAGACTGAGACTTTTCAGCTTGGAAAAGAGATGACTAAGGGGATATGATGGAGGTCTATAAAATCACTCCTGGTGTAGAAAAAGTAATTAGGCAAGTGTTATTTACTCCTCATAACACAAGAACTAGAGGACACCAAATTAAATTAATAGGCAGCAGGTTTAAAACAAAGAAAAGGAAGTATTTCTTCACAAAACACAGAGTCCACCTGTGGAACTCTTTGCCAGAGGATGTTGTGAAGGCCAAGAGTATAACAGGGTTCAAAAAAGAACTAGATAAGTTCATGGAGGATAGATCCATCAATGGCTATTAGCCAGGATGGGCAGGGATGGTGACCCTAGCCTCTGTTTGCCAGAAGCTGGGAATGGGCAACAGGGGATGGATCACTTGATGATTACCTGTTCTGTTCATTCCCTCTGGGGGCACCTGGCATTGGCCACTGTTGGAAGACAGGCGACTGGGCTAGATGGATGTTGGTCTGACCCAATATGACTGTTCTTATGTTCCCATTATTTTCATGAGTGGCATGTACTTAGCTCCTATATAGCAGAGTTGCGTTTTTCATTTCCCCCAGTAAGTATACCTTAGGAAAATCTACTTCTTCCCATACACATCCTGTTGGAGAGGATATGATTGGAGACGTGCTTCATCTAAAACTTCATGTGGGTAAAACATGAGAATTTGGTGCAGATCTACTAGCTGTATATTTTCATACTAAATTATCCTGAAGCAAAGTCCAACATTTATGCATCAAAAAACTGATCTCATAAATAATGCTTGATTCCCAGAGCTTTGTTGTCATCGTTAACTGATTCAGGAAATTCTCTATCACAGATTAACAAAATCTAATTAGTTCTATTTCACTTAATGTTAGACTTTTTTCTACTTTCATATATTTATAACAGTATCACTTTCAGGTTCTTAGTCACCTAATGTTTGGGTTGCAAGCACTGCTGGACAATGTTTGGTTGCTTAAAAAAACTGTTTCTACTTAACTTTTAAAAAAAAGTCCATGGAAACATTTTTAGTGGTATTAGGTTTTGTAAAAGATTGTTCTTTTAAAATAATCTTAATTTGGGGCCCAATGTGAGCTCACAGTGTCCTTGTAAGTAATCCTAAATCATACAAATCTAATTTTCTCACAACATTTTTTGGAATCAAACTGAAATAATCTGCTTGGATAAGGTAGGTCTGTTCAGTGTTTAATTTCCCATGAAATGATATTTTCTGAACTTCAAAGGTTTAATTATGTTCCTATTACATGCCAGAGATGTACATGCCCTACTGAAGTTAGGGCTCAGAAGCCTAAATCTAGTTGGCAAAAGCAGATCTTTGCAAAACATACCATTAGTACTGATTCAAGTTAAAAAGTCATATTTCATTTCCCTATAGTTTGAGTTTTGACCTTTGTTAAGCTGTCATATAAAGTACATTTGTCTTTATAATACCACTGCGAACCACAATGCAGATTTTGTGGTTGGATAATTGTGTTATATATTGGTCTACGTCTCAATTAATCCTCACCTTGGGACAGATAAACCTTGAAATATCCAAGTTTGGTTGAATTCTGGTCCAATCTCTCAAAGTTCTGACTTAATAAAATCAAATGAGTTATTTCAGAACAGACATGAAACTTCCTCTCATTGTTTGGGTTTCTTCCCTCCTTAGTCCTTACCCTGACGTTAATTCAATACTTACCTAATATACATTAGAGTAACTGTCATGTCATTTTATTTGTCCAACAGAGGGCTCACTGGTTCTATGCTATATTCTGCAGGAATCAGACCTTCTCAAGAGGGTCAAAGTGTATCTCAAACTCTGTAGATCTTTACATCTGCAATGGAATAACTGGATAAGTTATAGCTCCATCCCCCAAGACCTCTTGGCAGACAAATGAAGCAGAGATCATTAATGGTTCAGGCCACAGTATGGAAAAGTATAAGAGGGAACCTTTAGAAATTAACCAGTCGAGGTGTTGTGCTCTTTCAACTCCCCATCGCTGTTTCCTAATGTAGATTAAAGTAACTCCTGCCTTATCACAGAGATTATGCTTTCAGTTGCAACAACTAGTTATTGTGACTTTATAGTAATTTAAATAAATGTATATAGAATTAATTTAACCCTTGCTAGAAATCAAGTCAAGTGGTATGTATAACCTGATGGGTGTCATGGTGAGCATCTGGAGGGTAGGGCAGGTGACTGTAGAGCTATAAAGTTGGAATCTAGGAATTTGCAAGATCTGGCTGCTGTTGAGGGGGAACAGCCTTTCAGATGGTAAATGTCTTTTGTGACTGCATAGCCTAGGAGGCTGAAACAGCTTCCATGGGTCAGGAATAGAGGTGGTTGGAAAATTGGACATTTTATTGCAAAGGAAAGGTGTCCCTTTTTAGTTTAGAAATTTTTCAATGAGCTCTAGTCAAGCCAGAGACTTATGTGCCAGATACAGCTTAATCTTCCATGACATAATCACAAACACAAGATGAAGAGATGCTAGGCAAATATTTGTCTTCTGTGTAAGAGGCTACTAGGAAACGGATAAAGTAATTCTTTCTTTAAAAAAAACAGTGAAAATAGACCTTGTAAATTCCCGCATATATGGTAGCAATGCAAATATTAGTTTGAAGTTTTCATTACTAATATGTTATTCGTGTAGTCATGGCTATCAAAATCTTTTTAGTAAACAATATTTCTAAAAGGCAGAGCTCACCCCTTCTTCTCTGGGTGTCTAAGGATTGACAAGCAGTGGAACGAATGTGACCATTACGTATGTGGGGTCAGAATGTATGAAGTTCATGTGGGTCTGAGGGAAGAATGGGGGGACTGACTCCCATTAGTGCTGTCAAGCTGTGTTTACATAGTGGTCCACCTGTAGCAATATGAAGGTCTGATTTGTATTTGATGGGTGCCAAAGGAGAGGAAAGATGATTGACAAAAGCTATTTTCAGAGGTGTCTGCCTGCATTGGGATAGATCATTTAAAATCACTTTTAAAACATTTACCCTATGTGTCTAAAGTTGGGCACCCAAAATCAGAGGAAACTTTTGAAAATTTGGCCCTCAGTTTCTTGCCATAGATTGCTTTGAGCCAATGGGAGGAACCGGGAATAGAATTCATAAATAGAGCTAGTTGAGGATTGTTCCCTGAGATGTTTTTTATTGGAAAATGGTGATTCCCTGAGATCAATTTTTTTGTGGGAACATCAAGTTGGCTAAACTTTTATCGGGAAAGTTATCTTGAGTTGAGGATGAAATTACTGGTCAAAAGAAAAGGGACCTCAGAACAGTTCATAGCCCAGTGGCTAGGGCACTCCCTTGGGAGTGAGGAAGACCTGGTTTCAGTGCTTTGCCTGATTTGGAGCAGGGAGTTGAACCCAGGTCTCCTATACCCCATTTGAATGCCAGGCTTGCCAGGCTATCATATATTCTGGGTTGCAGCTCTCTCAATCGCGCCTGTTGAAGATGTTCCAATTTGTATAAAACACTTAAATAGTTATTAGCCAGACAGAGACTGACTTGATAGCCCAGTTGTTCAGGTACTCATCTGGGATGGTAACAAATCAGGCAGAGCGAAGACTTGAACCATGTCTCCCATAGCCCAGGTGCATGCCCTAACTACTGTTCTGGGATCTTTCCATACACACATGCAGTGGACGAAACTTCAAAGGGTTTTGGTATCATCCCAAATGCAGGAATGCAACTTCCAAAATCTTTAAAATATTTGAGGAAAAGAAATCTGGAAAACCATTTCCCACGCTCTAATCGTAAGTCTGTCTCCTAGTTTAACCACAAGCCAACATTCCTCTAATTTTAAAATGCTCCAACATATTAATAGGATTAATCTGTTCTATCAGCATACTGTAGATATTTGACTGCTTTATCTGTACTAAAATATCTGCCTTTTGTTTATCCTAATATTACCTTGAATGTCCTTTATTTAGCCCTAAAATGTTACTCAGATTGAGAGGCTTTTTAAAATATACAGTTTTTTGTTTGTTTTTTTTTAGTTTTTTGCATGCACCTGCCATACTATTTTGATGTGCTAAAAACCTGGCACATTTCTATGTCAAGTAAAGTTCAATTGGCAGCATGCTCTTCCAATGGCCAGGTGAAATAACAATGTTCAGTTTTTAACAAAATCTCTGAAGGCTTATATAGGCAAAGGGGCATAAATGCTAATAATTGCAATTATTATTCATTAGTATTACGACAGTGCCTAGGAGCCCTAAGCATGGTCCAGGACCCCATTACATAAGAATGGCCATACTGGGTCAGACCAATTATCTATCTAGCCCAGTATCCTGCCTTCCAACTGGGGCTGGTACCAGATGCTTCGGAGGGAGAGAACAGAACAGTGCAATTTATCAAGTGATCCACCCGGTTGTCCAGTCCTAGTGTCTAGCAGTTGGATGTTTCGGAACATGCAAATCATGGAGATGCATCCCTAACCATTTTGGCTAATAGCCATTGATGAACCAATCCCCATGAACTTATCTAATTCTTTTTTTGAACGAAGTTATACTTTTGGCCTTTACAACGTCCCCGGGGAATGAGTTCCACAGTTTGACTGAGCTGTTTGAAGAAGTACTTCTTTATGTTTGTTTTAAAGATGGTGCCTATTGATTTCAGTGTATGACCCTGGTTCATATGTTATGTGAAGGGGTAGATAACACTTCTTTATTCATTTTTTCCATATCATTCATGATTTTATAGACCTCTGTCATTTCTACCCTCAGTCATCTCTTTTCTAACCTGAACAGTACCAGTCTTTTTAATCTCTCCTCATATGGAAGCTTTTTCCTACCCGTAATCATTTTTGTTGCCCTTCTCTATACTTTTCTCCAATTCTAATAAATCTTTTTTGAGATGGGTGACCAGAATTACATGCAGTATTCAAGGTGTGGGTTGACAATGGATTTATATATTGGCATTACTATATTTTCTGTCTTATTATCTATCCTTTTCCTATGATTCCTAACATTCTATTAGCTTTTTGACTGCGCATTGAACAGATGTTTTCAGAATACTATCCATGATGACTCCAAGATCTCTTTCTTGAGTGATAACAACTATTCTACACCCCATCATTTTGTATGCATAGTTGGGATTATTTTTTCCAATGTGCATTACTTTACATTTATCAACACTGAATTTCATCTGCCATTTTGTTGCCTGGTCACCCAGTTTTCTGAGATTCCTTTGTAACTTGTTGCAGTCAGTTTTGGACATAACTATTTTGCATAATTTACTCTCGCCTGCAAACTTTGCCACCTCACTGTTCACCTGTTTGTCCAGATCACTTGTGAATATTTTGAACAGCACTCATCCAGTACTGATCATTGAGGGACCCTGCTAATTGCCTCTCCACTGCAAAAAGTAAGTTTTTATTTCAACCCTTTGTTTCCTATCTTTTAACCAGTTATTGATCCATGAGAGGACCTTCCCTCTTATCCCATAACTTACTTTTCTTAAAAGCGTTTTGTGGGGACCTTGTTAAAAGGTTTCCTAAAGTCCAAAGTACATTATATCCATAGGATCAGCTTTGTCCATGTGTTTGTTGACCACTTGTCATGCTATCTGAAGTGGCTCCCAATCCGGAGTGCCAACTTCAGGGCAGACTGTCAGAAAGCAGGGCAGACACTCCAACTGGTGGTGTGTTCTATAATTTAGATTATAATATAGATTTCACCAATCCAGTACCAAATGTGAACTCCCCAAATAATACAGTAGTCTTATAATGGAGTCACATACAGTCCTTGCAGACACTGCAGTTTATCTTGGCACTCAGCCAAGCTGCACTATGTGTTAAATGGTCATTTACACCCAAAATCACAAAACATTCAGGTTACGCTCAGTCCCAAGAGACCAGTTGCTCACTCAGGTTGATTTGAATCCTAGACATCAGACAATGGTTGTAGCCAATTCTCTATTAAACAAACTAAATGTTTATTAACTAAGAAAAAAGAACGGAGGGAGGGATATAACACACAAGCAGAGTGAACCATGTGACAAATATCATATTAGTTCCAGTTTTTTTTAAACGGGGCGGGGGAGATATTTTACTTAGGAGGCAATCAGCTAAATGGAAAGAAAAGTGCAGGAAAGGCAGGTGAGGGGGTCAGGGAGAGAGTAAGAGGAGCAGGTGTATGGGTGAAGTTGAGGTGAAGAGACTATGAAAGGGAGGGGGATGGTTGGAGCAAACAGCCAATCAGCACAGGGAAGAGAAAGTTCAGTCAAAACTACAGAAAATTCTCCTAAGGGTCCCTGCTTTGAGTGCTTCTGCTCCAGCTGGCTGAAGATTGTGACTAGCTCTTCTTTGCTGCTTACTCCCTTGCACACATAGTGGGATGGTGAGGGGAGACACTTTGAGTCCTAGTGCCTCCCAGGAGCATATGTGTACATGGGGTCTCCCCTGCACAGTTCTGGCTCCGGCAGGGGGAGATAGGCCCTTCTGGGCCCCATTTTCCCTAGTTCTCCCCCATTGCAGCAATCCCTATTTTAGCTATTTCTGCTCCTAACCAGGTAGAGATCCCAGCTGCTGCTTCTAGCAGCTTTCTCTCATCAACCACTTTAATAAATTCATGAAGAGCCTACTAATGTACATCCTGTTGTGGCTTAATTAGTTTGTAGAACCTGAATGTCATCCCTTGGCACTGTGTCCGGTGGTGCTATGTTTTTATTATTGTAGCAAATCTTTAGTGGGTGCTCTGAACCTATTCTATGAAAAACGATATAGTTCTCTTGGTGCAGCTGAATTATAAATAAATCTTGTTAACTATGTGCCTAATTTGGCACGTGACAGAATGCAAAGGCTCTACCCTGGTTTAATCAGTCAGTCAAATGCTTACTGAAGTATCTGGGGGCCCACCCCAACCCAGGTGAAAAGGCTTTAGGTAATAAGGCCAGACTCCTATCTGAGAGCTAAGGATTTACACCTGGGATAACTACCAAAATGGCTCATTGATGGGAAGATGGTGGAAGACTGGAGTTGAGCAGTGAAAGGTGTGTTGTTGTTTTTTAAATTGTTAAATCAATTTACAGGATTCTGGCTAAGTAGGGTTTTCTTGCTTCCTATTGAAATAAACCTGAGCTACAAAATTCAGATTATGAATTCTTCAGGTTTGAAGGCATTAAGTCTCAGAGGTTTGGTTTAGTCCCCCTACATAAAGATAATTCTGAGTTACAAAATGGTCTGGATCTAGATTTGGGTTCTAAACAAACCTTTAGCATAACTCGTAGGGGTATTCTGATCTGGGCGTTTGCTTCAGGCCCACTTCTAGTTTTCTAATTTTGTTTCTACCCCATGTAACTTGTTTCTTGAGAGAAAAATCCATATTATGTTAGCAGCCTCTGTCAGTAAGTGCTTAGGATCATACATGGTATGAACAGTAAATAAAAGTAACAGATAAAATTGTCTGTTAAAGACAAATTGTCATGTAAAAGACATGGCTTTCAGAGATACTCCAAAGCATTCTATGTAGTCACCAGCCGAGGACCTACTTGTAAGTTGTTCTATATTTCTTTCTTTGTAGAATGCTTATTGTTCCTTTTTCGCATGAGCAATCATCTTGAGTTTAGTGAAGGAGTCTTGTGCTCAAACATCCATTGGTTTTGTTATATCTGAAGAACTAGATGGGCAAGTTTTTATATTTAACATTATTAAAAAGGCTCTTTAGAGGCATTATTTATGCATTTTTATTAGGGAAAAGTATGATTCTTTCTGTCCAGTTTTTTTATGCTGCCATCACAGAAAAAAGTTCACACTCCTACTTTTAAGCAAGAAAAGCAGGGACTATCAAATTACAAATTAAATCCAAAATTCATTTTTATTGTACTTCAGTAGTGCTTGGGCCCCAGTTGAGATCAGGACCCTTTTCTGATAGGCATTGTACAAACACAAGAGAGCTATGAAGAGCTTACATTTTAAATAGACAAGACAGACAAAGAGTGGGAGATGAAACGGATGCAGAGAGGTGAAGTTACTTACTCAAAGTCAGACAGCAGGTCAGTGGCAGATTGGGAATAGAACCTAGGTCTCCTGAATGTCTGATCCACTACATCATGTGGCCTCTGATTATTTTTAATAAACTCTCCAATTTAGTGGAAGGGCAAATTCAGATTGAATAAGCATATGCAACTCTTACTTCAACGGATTTACTCTGGATTTACACATGTGTAACTGAGAAAATAATTTGACCTTGTATAAGCAAACTTTGAGTTGACTCAGAGGCTGGAAATTCTCCCCACATTATATCTTGACTCTTCTTAATGTATGTCCATTTTTCCTTTTTAGGTGTAATCTCTTCCTATCTCCCTTCCCAATTTGAGTCTTCAGTTTGTAATTAAAACAAATTAATCTGATAACATTAAAAATGGTCTGTTTCTTATAGCACAACCATATATTTGAGCAAATGGAACTATTGTCAGGTGTTTCTGCAATCCTGCTCCATTGCCCTTCTAGGAGCAGTCTGCAATTAAATCTGTTTTTATTTTGCATTACAGTAGCCCTCAGGGACCCAACCACTGTACACAAACACAGAAGAAGGTAATCATGGAAGTTTGTGTGGCACACGAAAGGGTTAAAATCATAGGCTTTGATCCTGCAGAGATTTAAGCACATGATTTATTTAAGCATGTGATCAGTCCCATTGAATTCAATAGGCCTACTCAAATGCTTAAAGTTAGTAATTAGAGTCAAGACACATGGAGTTTCTTTCTTCAGAAAATTGCCTTCTCTTCCAAAAATCAGAAATGAAATTGTTCAGTTTGGAAATGCTGCCACTTTTCTTCATAGAAATTGTAGTTTCAAGGTCTCATGTACCTACACTCATCAATGGGCTGGGCTTCCTGGCTGGACTGCATCTCCAATGGTGTATCAGGAGAGATAAAGTCCAGTTGGCAGCTTGGCCCATAGAAGAGAAGGGAGTAATGAGCCAATCAAACTATAGCTGTCACTCCCATTGTGAGTGTCTATCTGAATTGAAATATTTTGGATTAACAAATCAGTTTTGTGGGCTTTTACCTAGCAATCAGTTTTTTCCTGTGGAAATCAGCTTTTTTTTTTTTTTTTTTTGGCAAAATACATTCACTTACTCAAAACCCCAATTTTCAATTGAAAACAGTTTTTCTGAGGGAAACTTTTGAAAAGCACTGTCAAGGCTGATTCCCCACTCTGGCAGTTTGAGTGCAGAAGGTGGGGGCCCCAAGGATTCTAAAGATTAATACTGGCCACTACAGGCTTGTATTAAACTCCCAATGTTACAGTTTCTCTCTGACCTTGGATAGGTAGATGTTGCCACCACCCAAATGAGAAGGAAAAAGAAAAAAGAAAAGAAAAAAAAACCTTTTGAAACCAGAAAGGCGCACTTGGGAATTCATTCCTGTGGGGTGCCCTCAAGCCCTTTCACCCCCACCACCCCCGGGGGAAGAGCTGAGAAAGAAAAACAAAGGAAATCAGCTGTTGCCTCCAGCTAATTAAACAACATATGCACCAAACCCTTAGGACACCAAAAATTCAATCCTGTTCTTAAAAAAGGTAAATTTTATTTAAAAACTAGAAGAAAGAAAATACATCTGGAACTTAAGCTTTTGCTAGATTTAAAAAACCCACTTACAAAATTTAAACATCAGGAATAACCTTGAGGTCCAGATTAAAGGTTACAAGCAAAACAAAAAAGCATTTGGGGTTAGTACAGAGGAGTCCACAAGCTGAAAATAAACCTCATAGTGTCTTTCTAAACATTCCTGATCTACTTACACATTTGGGAGTTCCAAATAAGTAGTTCTAGGTATGATCTGATGATTTAATCATACCGGGTTTAAAGCTTCTCATAGCATAACTGCTCCCTGTTCCCCTCTTTCCCGGAGAACACAACAGACACACAGGAAGTTTTTTTCCCCCCATTTTAAAAATACTAGCCTTCCCATTGGCTCTTTTGGTCAGGTGCCCACTCCCTTTCCCTAGGGATTTTTTTTAACCCTTTCAGGTAAAGCAAGCAGAGAACAGCCACCAAGAGGGACTTCATAGCTAACTGGCTGGGTGTCCATAAGAGGGAACTATCCCTCTTCTTTTATCACAAGCGCTATGAAAATGTACATAAGTCTCTGCAGAATCAGTGCCATAGTAAGGAACACATAACAAACTTTATTGATGCACCTCAACTGATTAAGGATTTTATTTTAAATCCAAAGGTTGAACCATGTTTGCTAAGACTGTTTACTAAATGATGAATAGATCTTTTCCAAATTCAGTCTATCTATAATTTGCTGGAAACCATACAAAACACAATGGTTTCATTGTCTGGCTATACTGAAAGAAGGACAGGAGACATTTGACATGGATTTAATCAGGCAGCAACTACCCGGCAGATAAGTGTACGGGGCAGGTAACCCCATGTTTATTCTGTAATTACCCAGGGCGGCTTCCACCAGCTCCCCCTTTTTCCCTCCAGCAAAATCCATCACTGGGACCTTACCATCTCACCCCTCCATCCTCGTAGCAGGATTAAGGAGGGCTATAAGAATGGGGGTTGGCTCCACGCCACACCAATCATAGGACTCCCCAACCACCCCCATTTGTTCCTTTAATGAACACCTCTTTTTAACTCCTTTTCTATGCCATTTATCCGGTCACTGTACGCCTTCCCTATGGAGTATTTCTACTGGATATCTGCCCCACACTTAAATAATGAGTTGCGACATAGCCTACCGCCCATCATGCCAGGCATGAACTGAGCCCTTTCTGAACCTGCTGTGAAGAAGGTGAAAAAGCTCCAACTGCACCCAAGCCAATATGGTGGTAAGGGAAAATTCCTTCCCAGCCCCCGTGAAAAGGGGCAGCTAGTGTAATGCCCACAGCAAGTCTTGACCAAACCTGGTATTTTACCACCTAAAGGGGAGGAAGGGTGGGTCCTGCTTCAGCCTGCTCTGTGTAAAAGGGAGGCTTCAGGCACAGAGCTGTCCCTTTTAAACCCTGCATTCTTAGGGGATGAGTCAGCAACCATGCTGACCCTTTTGCAACAGTTTTCATTCCCTCCCTCCACACCTGCCAGAAAGCACTGTTTCCTTCATTTGGCCAGCCAGCCAAATACCTCCCCCCCGCCCCCCTTAAAGGTGCAGGCCGGTTATTCTAAAATAAAGCACAACCAAGTGGCTTCAGATGCGTTATGGTTAGAGTTCTGAGGTGATTTGAAAATGAAATTTAGAGGGTGAAACTCCAAGGGATACATATTTTTTATGAGCTTGTTAATTGAAAATACCAAGTTTCAGTTGGTGGCAAACATATTCAATAAAGTAGGAGCACGAGTGATGGCTTTAGTGGAGAGATTACAACCCAATATTTATCTTGCTATTGTTTACTATGATTCAGAAGAACAGTGAATGGACAATAATACATTCAATATGGCAAAAATATTAATGAAATACTAACTGAGATGTAAAGGTTCTTTTGGCAACAATCTCTCGATCCTTGTATGTATGCATTATTGATTAGACACATTACTGTAGACAATAGGGTATACCACAGTTAGGGTTGAGAAAATAATTTTTTTTCCTGTGTGAAGTGAGATCATTAAATAAACATCCAGGTTGATAAGTAATTCTATCTTGCTAAAAAAGTGTTTTTTTTTAAAATACAAAATAAGCTAAGCACTTTGGGCTGCCTAATGATTTGTGTGAAATAGATTTGTGCTCTCGATCTGTGCCACAAAAGCCACCATTACCGCTAGCACACTGGTGACCAGGATAGATGCACATTGGAATAAAATCTAGAAGCTTGCATTTCATTACATGTCATGTCTGTGGTATACATAAAAGCTTTCTATTCCACATTTTTCACAAGGAATGAATTTATTTAAATATGTTAAAATGAGACAAACTAGCAGAATTTGCTTAGTTCTAGTAACACTTTTAAAAATAAAATTAAATTAACATGAGGGGAAAACACTACTTTTCATGAGCATGTGAAAGGAAAGAATTCCATGAGAGAATGAAAGTTTTTAGAGGGTAAATGTTAAAAACTTTGCCTAATCGGTTTTAAGCATTTACACAACTTCCCATCAACAAATTGAACATTCGGTAAAAGATGTCATTCTAAAAGAAGAATTTCAATTAGCTTTTCTGCACTATTGTGCAACACAGTGAAGAATTTCTTATTTTGTTACTAGTGAATAGTTAATTTCAGTTGAGGAGCCTACTGAGTTTAAAATCTCATTTAACTGTAAATATAAAATCTAATATTTTATTTATCAAGTTAATTGCATACACAGAACAAAACTACAGCACACTTAAGAGCCCAGTTTTCTGGTTTGCTTCATAATTAAATGTATGCTAAAGTCAGGCTCTCTGAATTAGGTAATTTTAGGAGTCCTTTGCCTA
Source organism: Lepidochelys kempii (assembly GCF_965140285.1). Lineage (NCBI taxonomy): Eukaryota > Metazoa > Chordata > Testudines > Cheloniidae > Lepidochelys > Lepidochelys kempii. The sequence goes on from NC_136384.1 coordinate 58,973,969, forward strand.
AAGATATGTTTAACATTCAAATAAATTAATAGACCTGCAATTTACTATAATAGGTGGAGCACCCCAATGCTACTGTAAATACTTTGCTTTGTATCTATAATGTTCACAATTCAGTACTTCACTGGAGCTTGCTACTATTTCGAACTCTGGTGAATAATACTCTCTAAGGTCTCTTCACTTGTTTGTCTGGTTAAGAGACTAACCTAAGAAAAAAATACTTAGCTAAGAGGAAATATGACTTAGGAACCTCTTAGTCAATTGGGAAGGAGCACAGATGGGGATACATAAAGTTTATGGTGATCTCCTAGCTCTGGGACACACATTCTAGTTCACCAACGCTTGTCAAATAAAAGCCAGCATCACCCTGGTCATCAGTATTATTATGAAATGCATGCATGGATGCTGTGTAAGGAGTTAGTATTTACACTGAAAAATAAGTTGTTAAGGTCTGTGTCTAGGCTCACCAGCAAAGGTGAAAAACAGACAAAACATATTTATCTACCTGTTTGTCCACATATAAGTTAAGTATTGTATAGTTCACAATGGGCCTCTCTCCCCAGTCTGAAACGAATGCTAATGAAGGATTGTGAAAACTTGAGAGAGTGTGTAATGGGGAGCTAAGCACTAGGTGGGAGTAGGAGTCCTAACTTGAGGTGCACGTCAAAGGTCTTCTGCAGCATACTTGGGGGCCAATGAAGGCACGCTGGCATCCTTTACCTAGGAAGTAAATAGACAGCGAGTTTGTTTCATGAAAGTGGAGTCTCAGAAGGCCTGGCTGAAAACGTTGGAGAGAATTTTGGGTGTGAACTACCTGTCTGAAGAAGCTTAACTTGTTAGTTTAGTTTCTAGAGAGCATGTTATGACTTTGTTTTCAATAGTTGTACTTACGGTCACTAGAAATCTCTGTTGTTTGATGATAAACTTATCCTTGTTTTCACTACAATTATATTTAAGTGCTGTGGTTTTAAGAAAAGTGGTGATCCTGGGGTTGAACCTTACAAACTGGTGTCTACTATTCCTTTGGGAACAGCAGGCCTGGAAATTCTGAGAGTGTTGAGTGGATAAGGGGCTGGACACTGCAGGGAATGCTTGGGGAATTCAGAGTGTCTGCCTACTGCTAACCTATACAGGGAGGGTGAGCAGACAGTTCTTGTGTTGGCAGTCTGGTGGTTTCAGGGAGTTGACCCACAGCTGGCACAGACAAGACTTCATCATGCTAAGGGGAGATGGTGATGAATTGCAGCACAACATTGTGTACCCCTGGGGAGCATCACAACATATTTCTCTTTTCTCATTTAAGAAAAACATATCTTAAAGCACAGGAGACCACAGAACTGGTAAAATGATACTGTATGATTACTATTAGACCTTGGTCTGCATGTCACCTAGTTAGAGGGTTGGTGGGAAAAGAGGTATGAGATTATTTTCCCCCCATCAAATAATAAAAACATAAAAATTACACATCTTAAAAGAAGAGATCTAGGGTGAAATCTTGGCTTCATGGGAGCTTTGCCCTAGTCTTTAATGGGGCCATTTCCCCCCACCCAAGTTTGGTCATCTTTTTCATCTCTCTTCCAAGGAATATGGAGATGCCACCTCATCTCAGCCCTTGGTGTAGATGATGTGGCTATGGAAAAGGGCATGATTACAGTGCCTCTTCACTTCAGCTATTCCCTGCTCCTGGAACAGCCTCCGGGGGCTGAGGGCAGCCAGACATAAGTTAGAATAGCCTAGCGACTGCTCTAATTTATGTTGTGGTCAAATCAGCCCCTAGCTAATCTCAGAATTGGGGAGCTGCAAAATTCATTGTAGAGCTACCTTGTTCATCATGAGCACTACTCAGACAATGCTTTATATTCCTTATTGAACAAGTTTACAGCTCTACATTTAAGGCCCCAGTCCTAGAAATACTTAAACACATGAATAATTTGGGGGAGTAAATCTACTGATGTTAAAGGAACTACTCATATGCTTACTTGTAGAATAGGATGGGCTCTAAGTTTTCAGTTGAATGCTATTACAAGCCCTATTTGTAATTCACACATACACAATCGTTTGCCCCATTCTACCAGGTAGAGCCTACTTTTATGCATGTGCACATGCAGACTTGTGGTTACATGCTCATTGAATGTAAGGTGGTGTTTTGTTTGTTTTTTGTTTTTTCAGGAGATAGAAGTGTGCATTCATTTTTGTGAGTATGCCTGTTCTTTCTGTTTAGAAATTTGGCCATGTTAATCCAAGTGGGAAACTTGCTACCCAAGGTCCACATTCTGTCACTCTTACTCATCTTGATTACTACCTCACTCTTTAAGTACTGTAGTTCAACTGAAATCAACTACTAAGAGTGACAGAATCTGACCTAAAGTCCTTAAGGAGGTACTTCACATTAAGCACATGTGGTTGTACTGACTTTAATTAAACTCATCATATATGTAGTGAAGCATGTACTTAAATGCTTTCTTGAATCAGGGCCTTAAGAAATGTGTTCTTCCTTCCTTTTCACACCACAACATTTTCACCTGATTTCTTTGATATCCTTATAGCTATTATACCAGATCAGTTTTGACATGGTAAATAAGACAGGCAACCTCACATTCCATGCATTTAGTTAAATAAAGGTAAGCATGCAATATAATTTTAAAAGCTTATAAATTGAATTCATGTTGCCTTTCAAGTGCGTTGAAAGAATTTGCTGGAGAAGGAATGCTAGTATTGTTATATTGCCAGATTTTTGTTTAAATGGGAATTTTCTTTTTATTGAGGATTTGTTGTTTTGGGGTGTGGTGGACTTTCATTGGCTTCATCTCTTGCAAACTGTGCAGCACATAAAAAACAGCCCATTGAGAGCAATGGCACAACACTGACTATATTTTCTATGCAGTTGGCAGAGATTTTTATTTTGTATGTTATTGGCTCTGCTGCGTGATAGCATAACAGAGCCTTTGTTTTGTTCTCAGCAGAGCTATTTATATATTGTGACTGTACTAAGTACTGTTTCCTCTGCTGGTGTTCTTCCACACTCTTCAAGAAAGTAGTCTGCTCCAGTAGGAAGTCAACAGTGAGTGTACTGCAACTGAAAATACAACTGAAGTCTTCACATCTCACATTAAATGCTGTTTTCAGTTGAAATGAAAAATGAAGTTTACAATTTCCTAAATAGTAAGAAAAGATCCAGCAACAGTCAGGAAGCTCTTGAGGACAGGGATCAAGGAAGTTGCTAAGATTGTCTCTCTCAATGCAGTTCTATGCTCTGTTTCTATGTTCCTAGAGTTACAAATAAACACAGCTCTTGCAATATTGTACTACTTGAAATTCATTATACATGTTAGTGCATATTTCTACCACCATCGCAGCCCAAGCAATGGAATTCTGAGTGATTTTCTTTCTTTCTTTGTGTTCCCCCCCCCCTCATTTTCCTAGGCCGTTTCCTCAGGCCATAGGATACTGCTAGAGGCTAGTAGTCTACCACAGTTTGTTTTCTTCAAACATAATGAAAAATTTGCAATAAAAAAAGAGCAAGTTAATGACAACAGCCATAGCAATGGGTCTTCCTCCTGCAGGCATGGCAAGTTCTGAGATAATAAACACTGGCCAGATAAAGAGACATGCTGATAATGATGTTTGGTTCTATTGTTGTGTAGAGTATCACTGAAGGACTTCCTAACAAAGAATGCAGGTTTAGTCTTATTGCCAGCCTGAGAATGCTTCTCCTACTAATGAACAATCCATCAGTAAATGCTCACGATCTCTTCCTGATCAAACCATTGGAATAGCAAGAGCTGTTGTCAGATTTGATAAGATCAAAGTAACTTTTCTACATATAACTCACTAGCGCTGAATAGTTTTGTACTTTATTACCTGTGGCTGCTTAATTCCAGACAAGATTATCGATACCTAAATGTTTTTAATATCTGAAAACACCTACCAGTTGTGATAATGAGAACAGGCATTCTTGAACAAGAAACGGGCCTGTTGTGAAGTCCACTGTGTGCCAGAGCATTTATTTTCTTATTTGCTTGCTTGCTTGCAGTTATGGATTATCTCAAAGAAGTAACCGCTACCAGCTTGCTTGCAGATACAAAAGCAAACAACAGTTTTTGCAGAAAGGCCCAGTTTGGGTCAAACTGCAGATCCATGTAAAAAGCTTGTTGCACATCAGTTTACTAAACTTTGTGTAGTAAAGAAGGTTTCAGGGATGCTGATTGTGTTAAATGGTTGCTTGTCACACTCATCATTGCAAAGAGTTAACAAGCAAGTGTGACTTACAAACATGGCTTGCCCAGGACATTGTGGGTTCTTGAAGTGCCTGCTCCATAGTACTTTATACTGGGAGCCGGGAGTTTGGGGGCAACTCCAGGATACAAGTGGTAAGAATGGAACAGTCTGAACGCTTGTGATTTACCATTCATGCAGAGGAGAAGCTATTTTAGTTTGCATTGGTTTAACTGGACCTGTGCTAAAGACTTCATCCCAGGTGTTGAAACCCAGCTGGTACAACCAATGTTTCTAAAATACCAGGGCAGATATCTTGGGAAGAGCAAGATATTGCCAGGGGAAGGCATTCCAGCCAATTGTTTGTTAAAACACTTTTTGCCTTGGTAGACACAGCCTTAGACTGAAAGTATTTTTCCACTTTATATTCAATAATAGGTTTTTCTATTAAATCACCTTTTGTAATCCCCATTCCCTTCCATTAATTCCTTGCCCTGCAGGCATCTGATTTTTTAATAGGATACGTCATAGAATCATAGAATCATAGAATATCAGGGTTGGAAGGGACCCCAGAAGGTCATCTAGTCCAACCCCCTGCTCAAAGCAGGACCAATTCCCAGTTAAATCATCCCAGCCAGGGCTTTGTCAAGCCTGACCTTAAAAACCTCTAAGGAAGGAGATTCTACCACCTCCCTAGGTAACGCATTCCAGTGTTTCACCACCCTCTTAGTGAAAAAGTTTTTCCTAATATCCAATCTAAACCTCCCCCACTGCAACTTGAGACCATTACTCCTCGTTCTGTCATCTGCTACCATTGAGAACAGTCTAGAGCCATCCTCTTTGGAACCCCCTTTCAGGTAGTTGAAAGCAGCTATCAAATCCCCCCTCATTCTTCTCTTCTGCAGGCTAAACAATCCCAGCTCCCTCAGCCTCTCCTCATAACTCATGTGTTCCAGTCCCCTGATCATTTTTGTTGCCCTTCGCTGGACTCTCTCCAATTTATCCACATCCTTCTTGAAGTGTGGGGCCCAAAACTGGACACAGTACTCCAGATGAGGCCTCACCAATGTCGAATAGAGGGGAACGATCACGTCCCTCGATCTGCTCGCTATGCCCCTACTTATACATCCCAAAATGCCATTGGCCTTCTTGGCAACAAGGGCACACTGCTGACTCATATCCAGCTTCTCGTCCACTGTCACCCCTAGGTCCTTTTCCGCAGAACTGCTGCCTAGCCATTCGGTCCCTAGTCTGTAGCTGTGCATTGGGTTCTTCCGTCCTAAGTGCAGGACCCTGCACTTATCCTTATTGAACCTCATCAGATTCCTTTTGGCCCAATCTTCCAATTGGTCTAGGTCCTTCTGTATCCTATCCCTCCCCTCCAGCGTATCTACCACTCCTCCCAGTTTAGTATCATCCGCAAATTTGCTGAGAGTGCAATCCACACCATCCTCCAGATCATTTATGAAGATATTGAATAAAACCGGCCCCAGGACCGACCCTTGGGGCACTCCACTTGATACCGGCTGCCAACTAGACATGGAGCCATTGATCACTACCCGTTGAGCCCGACAATCTAGCCAGCTTTCTACCCACCTTATAGTGCATTCATCCAGCCCATACTTCCTTAACTTGCTGACAAGAATACTATGGGAGACCGTGTCAAAAGCTTTGCTAAAGTCAAGAAACAATTGCTTAGAATGAGCATGAAAGAGTTAATTGCGTCCAATTGCTTAGAATGAGCATGAAAGAGTTAATATCCTCATAGACTTTTATTGAGATTTCTCTGTACTTTTAAGCTTTGATTACCTTTTTTCTTAAAAACTAATCTTGCTTGCTTGCCAGGTGAGTTTGCTCAAGGTCCCTCAGCTTTCCCAGGCAGTTGGAAATGAACTTCATGCTGCCATAAAACACTGGCTAAAATCTATTGTTTCAGCTGAGGTTGAAATAAAAATATTTGTTCCAGGTAGCTAGGAAGGATAGTATTATATTTTATATAGTATACAGTAGGTGGAATGCAACAAGTAACCAATTCCATTCATCAAAAGTTTACTGTAAGCATGGTTAACCAGGAGAACACAAGAACCTGTGGAGCGGACAAAGATTAATTATACCTGTGCTCATACAGCAGTGTTTGTGTTCCAAACAAATTATATTTGCTTGTGTTTAAACGATGCATAAATCTGATATGTACAGATGAATGTGTGTTCAGGATGAGTGAGCACACTTGTTTGAATGTCATATTTATCCCTGTATTTTGTCAGAAAATTAACTTCTTTGGAGTTTGCGCTTGAGCTGAGCATATGGTTGTTGATCTCTGGAGATGACAGCCTATCTGAGCAATAGCTCCTTATGGCTCTAGCTCTCCTCTGCTGGCAGATGCTTTGGGCTTTTCTACAATTAAGTGGAGATCATCACTGTTTTCTTTGAGCACTGCTGTGCCTTGTACTCTGAAGTGTTTTGTTAATCACTGTCTGCCTTCGACAGAAGCTGCCAAAGCTCTCATTAAGTTTGAATTTTGAGATGTCATGCTCGAATGATGGAATTTCATACCTTTTCTGCATGAATGGAATTGGCTGTGGAAACATGCCAGCAAAAAAACATGACACTAAAGTCTATTTACTTTGCATTTTACTGCTGAAACAAAAAGGGGAAAATTACAAAACAAAACCCCCCCACAACTTTCTAACAGCCTTAAATCCAGAATAAGGGCTGGCTTATGCAGTTGCCGGGAAGATAATTGCAAGGTCCTCACCTTATCTGCAGGGTTTACACTATTACCTTTTATTAACAATCTGTCATTGCCTTGTTCATGGTGTAAACTTCAAACCTCCTTTCCTACCCAAGAACTTGTGTGATGTATGCTGTTTGTGTTTTGGATAGTTGCGAGTGATATGGAAGATTCTTAGTAACAAAACAAAACACCCCCCTCCAACCATTTAGTTCAGTAACGTAGAATTTTAAATGGTGACAGACTATGACGAACTACAATAGGAGGAAAAAATGTTACTTTTGCCCTTGAAGAAGAATTGCTTGCATGTGTGTGCAAGAAGAAAACAAAATGCATCTGTTGGCTGTTTTGTGATTTGCAGCAGGAAGCTAAGTGTTATGGGAAATATGGTATGAAAAGATGTTGCCCATTTCTCTTGGTGAATCTAATTGTTTCAGCTGTATCAGTAAAAGTAAGCCTGGAAGAAAAAAGTTAGACTAATTAACTGTAGTGCCTAATAATTTTAGTCAAAGTGCTTAGGAATTTATTAAAGCAAAATGCACAGGCTATTCTCAGAGAAAAAAATGTTCTCTACTGCTGATAACAATTAAACTTAAGTGTGTCATTCAGCACAAGAATGGAATTTGATTTGTATATGCTGCTTTGGTCTGTCAGTACCTTCTGTGAACACCTGCAAGAGTTTTTGGAGATAAAAACAATCCCTGTGGATACTGCCTATTCACCAAAATAGAGCCATAGACTTATGTTGGACTCAGAAGTTGAAGATACTCACTCTCTTCCTGGAGAGCCAGATTTTGAGTGAATCCGATGCCTGTTAGTATACAACATTGAATTCCTGTAGCAGGTTCCTGTGGAAAGTAGATGACTTTTGTTTGAGACAGTCATCTTGGTCAAGAACAATTAATCCATTTATAGACCGCTTGAAAAGACACAAATGTCGATAGTTATTTTTTAATTTGGTGTGAAGACTTTTGGGTATAAAATAAAAGGCCTTCCATTTAAATGGAACAGTAGCTTACTAGGTTTTAGCTTTTTTGAGTAGATATTAATGATGCATATGCTCCTTCTGAATGATGAATGCTTTCTATTTTCTTGTATTTTGTCTGTGGCACAAAACTCTTCCATAGCTAAAGCTAAAATAAACTTCCTATTGTAAGTATGACTTCCCCCCCACCCCCACTACTTAGCCAAAGCCAGGCCACCTGATATTTTGCAGATATTAACACCATAACATACGTTTTTGGAAGGTATGAGGAAAAAAGCACAATATTTGAGATGGAAGTGCTAAAACAGAAGCAGCCATACTTTAAAATATGATTTTGCCCAAACTACACCAACCAACTTGTAATTGATCATGTATGGTGTACAGAGGGGCTAAACATGATTGCATTGCTCCCAGAGGGCAAAGATCCTAATACTGCTACAAGTAATGAAGATTCTCCATTAGTTGAATAGATGTTTGTACTTTTAGCTCTTAATGATAGGAATTTCAGAAATATTTGAGATAAGAACATAACAATGGCCGTACTGCGTCAGACAAATGGTCTATCTAGCCCCGTACCCTGGCTTCTGACATTGACCACTGCCGGATGCTTCAGAAAGAACAGAACAGGGTAACTAGCAAGTCCCAGCTTTGGGTGTCCCTAAACCTCTGCCTGCCAGGAGTATGGGATCAGTACTCTGACCATCTTGGCGAATAACCATTGATGGACCTATCCTCCATGAATTTAGCTAATTTCACCTAGTTCAGGTGTTCTAGGAAGGGGTATATAAAACTTCCTTATTCACTTTCCACCATTTGTGAATTTATAGACCTCTATCATATCCCCTTTAGTCATCTGTTTTCCAAGCTGAACAGTCACAGTCTTTTTAATCTCTCTCCATTTGGAAACTGTTCCCTACCACTAATCATTTTTGTTGCCCTTCTCTGTACTTTTTCCAATTCCAATATCTTTTTTTGCAATGAGATGCCTAGAATTGTATGCAGTATTCAAGGTGTGAGTGACCCAGGGATTTATTTAGGGACATTATGATATTTTCTGTCTTATCTATCCCTTTCCTAATAGTTCCTTACATTCTGTTAGTTTTTTGAATACTGCTGCACATTGAACAGATGTTTTCAGAAATCTATTCATGATGACTCCAACATCTTGAGTGGAAACAGTTAATTTAGACCTCATAATTTTGTATGTATAGTTGGGATTATTTTTTCCAATGTGCATTACTTTGCATTTATTAACATTGAATTTTCTCTGCCATTTTGTTGCCCAGTCACACACTTTAGTGAGAACCCTTTGCAACTCTTCACAGTCTGCTTTGGACTTAACTATGTTGAGTAATTTTGTACCCTCTGAAAAATTTTCTACTTCACAGTTTACCTCCTTTTCTAAATTATTTCTGAATGTCCCAGTGCAGATCCTTGGGGGACCCCGCTATTTACTCTCTCCACAGTGAAAGCCGGCCATTTATTCCTACCCTTTGTTTCCTATCTTTTGAATAGTTACTGATCCATGAGAAGACCTTCCCTTTTATCCCATTATTGCTTACTTTGCTTTCGAGCCTTTGGTGTGGGATCTTATGAAAGGCTTTCTGAAAGTCCAAGTACATTGGATCACCTTATGCTGGCACCTTCATAGAATACTCATAGATTGATGAGACATGATTTCCCTTTACAAAAGCCATGTTAACTCTTCCCCAATTTATAATGTTAATTTATGTGTTTGGTAATTCTTTTCTTTACTATAGTTTAAACCAATTTTCCTGGTATTGAAGTTTAGGCTTACTGGCCTGTAATTGCCAGGTTTGTCTCTTTAAAATTCTTTTTTTTTTTAATCAGCATTACATTAGCTATCCTCCAGTCATTTGGTACAGAGGCTGATTTAAGCAATAGTTTATTATACCACAGTTAGTAGTTCTGCAATTTCATATTTTAGTTCCTTCAGAACTCCTTGGGTGAATACCATCTGGTCCTGGTGACTCAATTTTGTTCCAAAACCACCTCTATTGACACCTCAATCGGGGACAGTTCCTCAGATTTGTTACCTAAAAAATGGCTCAGGTGTGGGAATCTCCCTCATATCCTCTGCAGTGAAGGCTGATGCAAAGAATGTGCATGTTAGTTTTTAAAATTATTTTACATTTTTGTATTGTAAAACAATAAGTACAAAACAATTACACATGACTGATATACCAAATTGTAGAAGAGTAACAGTAGTGTGCATATAAAATATTTTGGCTTCATCCCCATCCAGAAAATCCACTATAAAAATAAAATAAAAAATCCAAAAAACCAAAACCCAACAAGAAAACAACTAAGAGTATATTCAGAGTAATTGAAATGGCCTAATAAAACAATATGTAGTTGCTATGGTTTTAGGTCAATCCTTTCTTCATCTCCCCCTGCCCTTTTTTTTGTCCTGCTCTATCTGAGGGTGGAATCTCACTCTGAGTCTGGGACCCCATGTATACCATTTGCATAACAACTTGCAGGTTCCACTGGATTTCATGCTACTATGTTCCCACCCTTTGAGAACCTGTGACCATGGCAAACAACTGCCTGCCTTAAAACAACGAATTTTCATTTAGCAAATGGAACAAAGCATCAGAGGCAATATGTTTTAAAATAATCGGTATGGAGGTCTAGTTTTCATAAACAACCACCATCCCATAATGGTAATGTAGGCAGACTCAACTTCTCCAGACACTCACCCACTGTGCCCAAGTGGGTGTCCTAGTCTGGTCCTCCTGCCCCCACCCAAAGAGCGTCCTTTTAAATGCAGCAAAGTTTCTTTGTTCACAGAATGCTTCTGGCTTTGGCCTCTCCTGATCAAACCTCTTCTGTAGGCTGTTGGAAGGGCTACAGAGTAATCAGCATTAATAGTTCTCTCATTGTTAATTAATTCATTAATTTTAAGTGGAAGCTCTGAGGTGACCATCTTGAGACATCTTCTTGCTGCTGCTGGATTGTCCCAGACAGTCCTCTATTTGGAAGCATTTAATCAAAAAACAGTCCTACAGAAAATACCATTGCCAGTAGCAAGTCAAGATACAGTCTGAGCAACTATCAAACCGCATTCCTTTGTTTGTCACAGTAATTCATTATACCATTCATATAAAAAGGCCTACTGGGCTGCTAAAAGTGACAATAAAAACTTTACTATTTAAAAATATGAGATCTCATTTGGAGTAAAATCCCGCTGTTTGAGTTCAGATACATTTATCTCTGAAAAGTGTTGTGCTTTGTTTGTTTGGTAAAATGTTTAACTTAATGTTCTTTTAAATGTTTCCACACTGCAAACCGCTGTTCAAATACAGTTCCCACTGTCGCCCCTGTTTCAGATGGAGAAGGCAAAAAAGGTCATCTTTTCAAACCAGTACACCACACAAGTAGCTTTTGCTGTCAGAAATGAACTCCTGTAAGTTCAGATCCTTTTGTATTGTACAGCTTGATTGTGTTGACCTGAATTTATGGGCTAGTTCATTACAGCTCACCAATGATCTGACCAGAAGATATTTAGGCTACAGGGATAGAAAACGCAGAGAGTTCAACGTCATGAGTGAACCCTCGGGTTGTGTGGCAAGGACGCTTATACTGAGGACAATGCCAAAATGTTAAGATCTTTATTAAAATGAATGAAAGAATAGTCAAAGATATAAAACATAGAGTCACAAAGAAGTAATACAATTCTATAGTCCCTGGTAGTGACATCTCTATTCTAAAAGATTATTTAAACTTGCATACTCACACCCTTCCCTGAAGACCTGGTAGTGGGAGACAGAGAACCAGCCTCATCTCTGGCATGTCCGATGAATTCAATCGTCCAGGCTCCCCAAATTGGTAAGAATCAGGTTCGAGTGTTGAGTAGCTAAGCCATATCGCAAAGCTGAGCTGATTAGCTTGATAGAAAATAGGAAAGAGCAACCACTCTGCATGGCTGTTTGCCCTCTTACAGGGTCCTGGCACTGCCTTAATCAGGGCCCAACCTACCATGCCCAAATCTTATTTCCTCACCTAGATAAATCTTCGGGTACACTTACTATTATAGGCTAAGATATTATGACATATAAATATCGATTATCTAATCCCCAAATCCATTACCTTTGGCCTAAATCATGACTTCCATGTTCTGCGGTGTAGCCTGTGGTTACCAGTCTGTTCCAGACTTATGGTAAACACATTCAGTTCTTTGTTTGGTTCCCCATTCAGTTCCCCAAAGTCAAAAGGAGTAACCAGTAGGCCATTTATCTATGCCAACGGTTACAAACACCGATGCTAACTAACAGTTGGAAGCACTTAGTTGACATGTATTTGTGCAAATATATTTAACATATTTGGTGAGATGCTCAGCTTCCGTAAATCAACACTACTTCACTGCCTTCAGTGCAGCTACATCGATTTATACCAGTTGAGGATCTGGCCCATTATCTCCTGGATTTTGGATAATCCTTGTAGGAGTGCTTCTACAAAGTAAAAGTTTGTACTTGTGACACACTTGTGACACACTTGTGTCTACTTGTGACACACAACCTTGCACCCATACATTCTATGCAACTTAAAGGGAGAAAGTTCTCTAATGGGCCAGATCAGCACTGTGAAATCTCAAGAGAAAAGCACAGTTCAGTATGAATAGCCATACACATACATTAAAGATTATAATTTTGTATCCAGTTTCAAAAAATGATTCCTTTTGGGGATGAGTAGAATGGAAACATTTTTGGAATGGAAACATTTTTCCTCCATTTATTAGCATTGTGTGAGAGACTGGGAATAAAAATCTAAATATAAAATGCTGACCCAAAATGTGAAAAGGGGCTTGAAGGTTTTTTGTTTTTTTGCCACATGGCATATGTGTCTTTGAAGTGAAAGGCAGACATGTCACACACTGTCTTTGAACTGTGGTGCACCACAAGCTAGCAGTGACATGCCACAGCTTGGTGGCATCCTATAGCTGAAACTGCAGGCATATGACATGCCCTTTTCTCCAAAGATATGTGCCACAAAATGCTGCAATCTTTATTTATTGGAAATATAATCTCTAGGTGACAACAAGTAAAACTTGATGGGTAGGAACAGTAGTGTAACTATTTGTGATATGTGACATTACTGGAAGATGATGTCCACGATCATGGAATGGTCTTTCACATTACCAGTTATATGTTTCTGCCAGAGGACAAACATCCTATTTCATTTATTCGCTTACAGGTGTTTCTATGGCACCCATCTCCACAGTATCTATCCAAAGAATTGTCCATCAGAAAATACTGCCCTAAGTTAGGGAAATTAACATAATTTCAGGTAATGAAATGACTTGTTTTGTAAACTAGCTTGAAATATTTTTAAGAAAACAAATGTTGCTGTGTAGCCTTGGGTAGAATGCTTGCTGTTTGTGGACCCCAACCATGTGAATCTGCAGATTACCTCTACAGCCTGCCCTCAGCCATGTCTACTTTTCTGATGTAACAGAATTTGGTAAAAGTTATACAGTCTTCATTGTGTTTAGACATCTGTAGCAAAGTGAGAGTTAAGGATCTTAAGGTAGCATTCTTCCATCATGAGTACAAGGTTTTGGTATGAACTATGGGACTGATCTGGACATCACTTGCAACACTTTTACGTTCACCTCAGTTGAGCTACTCTTGATTTACATTGAAGTATGTAACAGTAGAACCAGGCTCTGTGTAATTAGTAGAGAACACAGAAATGCAACCATGTTTTTAACCATTTTTTTAAGTCAACTGTTTCTACATTTGACCTCTTACTCTTTGTGGAGGTTCTGGTGAAAGCAAGGAATATAATAAATAAGTTTATTACCTGCAGTTTAGGACAAAATGAATGGATGGGATTTTCTAACACTTTGTTCAGTATTTTTTTTTAATACACTCTTCTAAATAAACTGTCTCCACTGAGGTAAAAGTGCTACATTCTCCTTAATTATCTATCTGTGAGGAATACCTACTGATGCTACCCTCTTTAGTTCTTAGTTTGTACTGCGAGTACTAAGTACTGTCTTCTAATAATTTAGCTGTCACCCTTCCAATTATTTCTGTTTACTTTAACTGAAGTCACAAAGGATATTAATATGCTTTTGAAACTGGTAAAATATGCACATTGATGAAGAGAAGCAGGTATTTCTTAAAGGAAACTGTAAGCCTTTGAACTCTATTTGAAAATAGGAGGCAACCTTCTTTCATTCCTAGAAGATGGGAGAGGAGTGGAATGTGTTCCATAGTATCTACATTAGGGAATTCATATTCTAGTCACCAGTGTAAAGCTATAAGGGGTTGAACCTACAAGTTGCTGAGTCCTCTCAGTTCCCATTGAAGCCAATGGGAGCCAAGAGTGTTTCGCACCTTCCAGAAATCAGACCCTACTTCATCCTCCCGCTCCTGGGGGGAGGGAAGGGGGAACTCTCCCCCAGAAGTTCATACAACAAAACCCACTGCAACTTAAGAATGATCCTTGTTTTTATTCTGCTGTTTCAATCCTGGCAGTGACTTGCCCTGGTATGGAGCAGCAGCAGTTTACCATGTCTTAATCCTTCAGCCACAGTTCCTATCATGAACCTAAGCCACATGGTGTCCCTATGAACTTTGATTTTTTTTAAGTGGATTTAGTGTTCATGAAAGGAGCTGGATTGAGTGCTCTGGAAACTGAGGACCCATTTTTATCCGCAGAACAGGCAGAAGACAGGCAACTACTATGCAATCTTTTTCACATTGCTTTGCCAATATTTTTCAACGCTTGACCTGTAGGGGCAAGAAGGTAGTTTTCGTTGAATGACTATTCAGTCCTTGCCTTCTGTGCTTGGAGTTGCAAGTATAGGATTCAGTTTGTGGTTTTATGGGAACTATGTGCTGTGAACATTTTTCTATTTTTGTGTGAGACTTCCACCCCGATGTTTTCATAACTTTGTGAAATAGTTAATCTTGGAAAGACAATTAAATGTAAAATTTCAAAATGGTGACAAAAAGGGACATACTGAAAAAAAAATTGGGGCTTGGTTAGTTATATTTAGTCCTTTTCTTCCATACTATTTTCAACAGCTTCAATACATATTGTCTTTTCTAGTAGAACCTTATATAAAATATTTATGCAAAGTCTGTTAAGGAAGCAAATATTAATATTACAACCTTGACAACAGAACTCACTCCCCCATCTTGGTTTGGCATAGTCTGGATTTGTTAACTTGCTGTGCATTCTGGAAAAATCATTGGGTAGTGAATGGATTAAGTGTAACATTGTTTTATAAGGGGCTATTACAGTTATATTTACCTGGTATAGTAATAGGACCTGTAATACTGCATAGGTAGTTTTCTAAACTAGTTGTGCTAAACATGTTGTGAGTTATTTGTTATATTAAGTGCCTGAAACTTGGAATAGACCTGTAATAAAATTAAATAGCATGCTGTGTGGTTTCATTTAGCTTGTACATAACTGGGCATGAGTAAGGTGAAGGTGTATGATGTGTGTGGGCCCTGTAACGTCAAACAATAATTGTATTGGTGTCTCTAAGGTTCTGACTTAGTACAGCACTTAAGCACATGCTTGAATTCCATTTATTTCAATGGTATCTGAGTAGGTATGCAAAGCTAAGCATGTTCTTTAACTACTTTCCTAAGATGAGATGCTTTCCTGAATGAGGCCTTTACATGCCACAAAAGTTAATAGGACTTAAACATATGCTAAAATGTGCTGAATAATGATGTCTTGCTAAGAATGGTATTAGGGCCTAATGCTGCAAGGGGCTGAGCATCCTTAAATCCGTTTGGCTTTCCTGGATTGGCCTGTTTAGTGTCTTGCTGTGAATGCTATTTACACCTTTAAAATAGTTTATTATACACTGATAGCTATCAATGGACCGAATAGTTAGTTTTATGGAAACCTTCATTTTATAGAGTTGATATGGGTTTATAAAAATATAAACAAAACAAAAAGGAAAAAATAGACAAGTTTTTAATTAGAAAAATAGGAATAAGTGAAAAGGATATAATATGTTACATAAAAATATGTATGTGAAGTTAAAAACATTTCTTTATGATATCCAGATTTTCCTTTCTCTAATAAGTTTCTTTTTATTGAAACTATTATTCCAAATGTTTTCTTCTCATGCTAATGGTACAGGATTTATTAATGTTAGCTATGTTTAATTTATAATTTTCCCATTATATACAGGCTCAACCCTTTCATCTTGAATGGATTCAGTAGTGTGTACACTTCTCATTCCATAAATCAGAACAACAATATCTTAATATTTTTTTGCTCACAAAAAAAGGAAAATAGGTGTGTGTGAGAAGTACACTATCAAGTAGCTGAGAATTACTATAGAAATATACATTATTAGTCAGATTGCAGGGAGATTTGAAATAGAAAAGACGTTAGCTTAGCATAATGAATATGTCTGCCAGCCATTTTTATAATGACTAGCTGCAGTTTTATTGTATGTCAAACCTTATGCTGTGCTATATGGTTAGCTTTCTTGTTTGGCACAATCAAAAATGATGTAATGCATCCATAGAAGTCTAGCTGGATCAAAGAAATATGCAAGAGTTTTTTCCACCAGTAGTATTGTAGCATATTTTGCTGAAATTATTGTGCAGGTGATAACAAATGCATGATCACTTATCATTTATAATGCATTGTTCTTGATGTGCATTAGAGACATTACAAGAATGGACAGCTTTGTTATCTAAATGTTTCTTTTGTGACATTAAATAGACCAGCAGGTGTACAAAATTACACACTGAATCAGAAAACAGAAGTCAAAACGAAGACTCCCTGCTTTCGGATTACTAATTGCTATGCTATGCACTCCATCAGTGTTTAACTGTTTTACTTATTGGTATTAAAGGTCTTAAGGTATGTCAATAGCTTGTAAATCAATAGTTAAAATGTAATATAACTTTTCTCATTTAAATACAGCTCAAGAATTTCAGTCTTGACTGTATAAAAATACAAATTCTATGCAGTATGCTTATTTATTTAGCATCTGTAAAATACTGTACACAGCACTGTAAAAGGACAATAGAACTGTACCGTATGTATATTCACTTTGCTGATAAATGCATCAGTCCTTATTTAGAGGATTATTAAGAGTTCTCTGGAGGAATAAAATGGTGGAAGTCAGACATTTAATAGCTCAGGTACAAAGAGTCAGATTGTGCCAGTTGGCAAAAGTTAGCAGGAAGCTGTCACAATAAATGGCAGCAGCTGCTCATAGTTCTAAAGAGTATGTCCCAGTCAGAACTGAAAACTGATGGCATCTACATTAATACTACCTTAATGGTCCATCTGCTGCTCCATAGGGTCCCTAGCTACTGTATGGAGTCATAGGCATTTGACAGGCAGTCTCTGTATGCCAGACACACATTGTGCCAAATGTTTTAGGCTGCTTTGTATCATTCTGATCTGTCAAACTTTTCCTACTCATTTATCAGGCAAGGAGTTATGAGGGATTTTTTTCTACACATCATTGGCTTTTAGCATTGGGGCAGCCAGGAATTTGGAAGGAAAATTATTTTGGTTATCCTCTTTTTTTTTTTTTTATTGATGAAGCAAATGAATAACCTCAGCTGTCTGATGTACTATAGTAGCTATGTTAACAAAGCAGAATGATGAGCCCCACAGAGAAATCAATCGCCACTTTCTTTTTATATGTTAGAAATCCTTTTTTATTGTAGCAGGTAGCAAATAATATGCAAATAAAAATGACAGAAAGCACCCTGTTGACAGGTGCAACATTATAGAACTAAATTTGTTAAAGACCAGTTCACTTTTAAATGCATCTCTGCATAAATATGTGAAAACAACTTCATATAAATAAAGGACCCCGAGTGTGGATAAAAGATTTTTTTCATCGGTCCTTGGAAATTATAACAGTAAAGCTGGGGAAAGATTATTTAATTAAGGAAGTGAAATATTATACACTTATAATAGTGCTAGTGCCACTAAGACATAAGTGAACATAGTCTATTCGAACACTGGAACATTAAAATATCTGGTTACTTTTTTAAAAAAATCCTTTATGGTACATTACAGGCATGATTTTAATGTATATAATGTGCCCTTTAAATATCAGTACCTTTAAAGCTATCTGTTAAATTCTGCAACAGCATTATATAAATGTGAAATCAAGCAGAGCTGTAGAATGTGTTATATTAAACCCTCCACTGACTTTGGACAAACACACTATATCCTGCAAAAAGGTATTTGTATCATCCTTTGAGCGTACATTGTTTGTAGAAGAATGAAGACTCTCCATTTCTTTTGGGGTGTTTGTGTAGCTCCTATGAAAAAACAATGTCCATATTTAAATTTGTCATTTCTGTGAATGTCAAAGTTAGCTCAGCAAATTGTCTAAGCTATCAGTAACGACTGAGGAATAAATGCTTAGATAGAGATCAGGATATCAACAAAAATGTTACCGCTGCTTTTTGGAGTGCATGTTTAAATTTTTGAGCTGGATTCATTGTAATTGACCAATTGCTTGAAATTGCATGATATTATGGTTTCTGGACTGACTAAGCCATGTGCTACAGAAAATCAGCAGAAGTCTTTTTGACTCAGGCTCTCAGGAGAGGCTTCAGTTTTTGTGTGAGTTAGTCATGGGAATACAAACCAACCAACTGTCCAAAGCACTAGACTCTGCTTATGGTATTAACTATGTGCCTGGATACCATTGCATTTTCCTATATTTGAAATTACACTAGACTCTTATAACATTTTCTCACAGACCTCACGCTCCAACCTCCTGCTCCAGCCTAGAGCCCCCTCCTGCACTCCAAGCCCCTCATCTCCAGCCCCACCACAGAGCCCGCAACCCCAGCCAGAGCCCTCCTCTCCTCCCCCTCCTACACGCCAACCCCCTGTTCCAGCCCAGAACCTCCTCCTGCACCCTAAATCCCTCATTTCTGGCCCCACCCCAGAGCCTGCAACCCCAGCTGGAGCCGCCCTCTCTTCCCCCTCTCGCATTCCAACCCCCTGCCCCAGCACAGTGAAAGTGAGTGAGGGTGGGAGAGAGTGAGTGATGGAGGTAGGGTGGCTGGAGTGAGTGGGGGTGGGGCCTCAGAAGGGACAGGGCCTCGGGGAAAGGGCAGGGTGAGGGTGGGGAAAGGGTGTTCAGTTTTGTGCAGTTAGGAAGTTGGCAAACCTAGCTGCCACCCCACTGCAATAAAAGGCTCTGGCAGCTGGCAATGGATTTGTTGGAGGTGGAGAGGCAATAGGCAAAGGCTCCAATGACACCACCCTCGAGTCTTTCCCTGCTGCCTCCCCCCCACCAGAGATTTTTGCTGCCTCATGTACCTACGCACTATGGTGTGGATGCAGCCCGCTTCTTACTGCGGCATGTAGCTGCACACACCCTACATGTTGCCACAAGTGGAGACATGGCCTCTGTTTGGGGCACAGGTAGTCTGGGAACTGCTACTGAGTTTCAAGTGCAGGATTCTTCAGGCATATTAATGCATCAGGAAGGAGCTGAATAATATCACAATGACTGATGCCAATAGGGAGTGGGGGAGCAGAGGAAAATGGTTAAGAAGTAGTAACAAATTATTAGTGGTCAGTAGGAAGTTGCGAAAGCAGAACAACAGTTGTAACAGCATGACCCTCACCATACTGCTTTAGTGGCAGATGTTATTGTAGGCCTTGGTCCAACAACACACATATGAATGCTTGTAACTTTAAGCACATGAGCAGTCTAACTTCAGAGTCTGCTAGCGTGCTTAAAATTATGCACATGCTTAAGTGATTTTCTGGATGAGGGCTTTAATTTGCTGTCATTGCCTTGTCATAATAACTGCTGATGTGATATCTGTTGGTAGCAGCAGCATGAAAAAGGCAGCAACGCCTGGTTTCCAGATGGGGATTGTCTGTGTGTGTGCTGTACAGGTCAGATTGTCATGCTTACGTTAACAGTGGGGCCTATTTAGGGAGAAAGTCAAGCATCTAAATATGCTACTGTGTGCAATTGTGCACTCACTTTCTCATTTAAATTGCCTGTCCTCCTTATCTTCCTCCAGCTGACAGGCTGATTAGTGTCCTGCCTGCTGGCTTGGACTAAATTCCATAGTACTTGCTCCCTGGCTCTTTTTTTGCTTAATGCCAAACTGATAAAAGGTCTCATGTGCAATCCCAGACGCTCTCATTTTTTGGCTGCGGGAGTTGTCTGGAGAAGACAATTCATCATGTGGGCCTGTTATCAGACCACTGATGTAGTGTGAACCCTCACAACTTTTGTTGGAAGAAATGTAGACAGAAACTTAGAGGAAAGAGGACAGTACGGCAAAAGCACCATGATGGATGACGTGTGCAGTTTTCAGAAATCAGACTGCATTTAATCTGTTACACAAGGTGTGGGAGGTTACAGAACTGTGACTTACCCTCTCTTGCTTTGATTCAAGCATAGAGTAGTGGAACCAGTGTGCTGCATGATGATAGCTGTGACCCTGCTGCAAAGCTGTAAGAGGCTGACCCTGCCAAGATACTTACCACTTTCCAATATCAAATCTTGTCACAAAGCCCCAACCACTTAGGCTGATCATTTCTCTGTACTTTATGCTCTTTTCTTAACTCTGGGAAATATTTCCATCACACTTACTGTTGCTGAAATTCCCTTAAAAAATCATTTCACCTCCTGTCAAAATTGAATATTGACAGAATTTTCAGGAACAGCTTTTTGCAAGTTTTGAAGTGAAAAATACATATTCTCCTGAAATTTCAAAGAAAATAGGTTAGGGTTTGTGAACTAGCCCTCCTTTTTAAAAGTACCACCTTGTATTTCCATGCAGGCTATACAATGGGTTAATGAATGACAAACGTTTAACCTATAGGTTCATGGATGACAAAACATGTAACCTAAACAGTATGCTAAATGCAATCAATTTAAAGGGACTATGTCACACGTCATTGGCATATACCACTATAGATTTTGTACAGTGTATTCTGGTATAGAGTTATATCAATCACATTTCAAAGTTCACAGGGGAAAGCCATGCTGAAGATAAGGGAGATCACACTGCTTTTGCAGATTACTTATATAAACATTTAGGGTTCCCAAAAGAAATTATTTAAAAGAGGAAAATAAGTAAATGAAATCTATTAAAATGTTATAATCTATTATCGAAACATTATTAAAATGGAACTAAATATGCACAGAAGAAAAGATATTAAATTAGCACACAGAAAAAAAGATTAAATTAGCACACAGAAAAGTCTGTTAATGGTAAGATTTTCATTTAATCTGAAGCATCCTTAATGTATCCTGTGCGTGCCGTTGTGTATTGTTGCACATATGTGGCATAAAATCCCATGCACTATTCTGAGAACTCTCTGATATCAAGGCCACAATACCAATTGTGGCGATTGTCAGCATTCACTCTAAACCACTTTTTGTTTTTCCAAATAAAATTAGTGTGTTAGTGTTTTGCATTCACTTCCTTGGTTTTAGTTAAAAAAACAAAAATGACACACTTTAATAGAAAAATCAACAAACACATTGTGAGATCACATGTAGCTTTGGGATAGTGGAATGGTTGGGGAGGGGAGGAGGTTTGAGGGACTACATGAGTTTGTATACGTGTTCTAAACTGAAAAACTACAGTACCATTAAATAAAATGGAGGCATTCTTTTGGCACTACTCTTCTTTCTTTTATATACCTTGCAGGACCTAATGACAACATTTTCCTTCTAGTCTACTTCAGGACCTCACAGCTAGTAAGATTGAAAATAAGGGTCAATGGAAAAATTTGAATGTGAGTAACCCCAACGTATGGAAGTGCTCAGGTCTGTGGTTTGGCAATGGCTATTATAAAGTTAGGAAACGTCTGGCAAGTTTGGACTTCAAATACCCAACAAACTGGTAAATGTACTGAACTAGGATTTAGATTTGGGCATGTTGCTCTTTTTTTTAAATAAAGAAAAGTGTTTCCCTTGTGAAAATGAGATGTGAGCAAAGCCTGAATAGTGTCAGATGTAAGTGCCACTGTGCTCGCATGTCACATGTATAATACAAATCCACACACTGGGTCAGATTCTCGACCATGGTTGTTCCATTTGCCTGAACTGTGGTACCACCTGAGTGGCATAAAGAGGACTTTACAACCTGAGCTGCAGCAAGCCAGTTGAGAATTCACTCAGTAGAGTAAAGCTGAGAGAACTAGCTCCTGAGTCAGTCTCTTCCAACTCTGAGTGTAGGGAGTATGTCATGGTATGGACTAGCACTCTCTAAAGCACTTAACATCTGGCATATGGCTTCAGAAGGAACAACCCCAACTGTTCTAAATTAAGGTTCTTTAATTTACTGTTAGTGCTGGGACCATAATCATGTTCCTGTTGACCTTGTGCCAAGTGTGCTTTGTGCTTTGGTACAGAAGAGACTCTGGCCGAAGGAGTTCAGTAATGAAGTCAAGATACTTCCAAACGACTATTGGATATTGAGGATAGATGAGAACCATGCTGAAAGAATATTGGTCTGGGTGTGTTGGGTGATAGATCTTCTATAATTTTACCTCCAAAAGGTCTTTCTTTTTGATAAAAATACAAACATCTACTTCAGTCACTAGCAGTGAACCTTCATTCCTCTCCCTCTGCCCGGCTAGAAGTAAAACTAGAAAGAGACTAATGAAAAGTAATTGCCAGCTTCTTCCAGCAAAACACCTAAGGAAAATTTAAGTAGAAATTGGTCTACTTTTCGCTTAGAAAAATGTGCAGAACTAAGATAATTTTTTTATGAAAATCAAATGGACAACATTATGCAAAATACATTACAATTTTGTTATAATTATTGGTATAGAGGTTATTCCTGGAGGCCTCAGAATCCATTCTTTTGGGGATGCATACTTTGCAAAAAGATAGTAAGAACCTTGAGGCAGGGACCATCTAGGTACTTTTGCCTTTTATTAAGCATATTAAACACATTTCTACTTTTTTTACCACTAGAATGAGAAATATTTAGTTTCTAAATACATTTATCATGGGGTACTCATTGCCTGCTGGTTAACATTTTCTAGCTCTATCAGATGATAGGCACATTATCTAGAAATGTCAGCATTTTGTCAGCCAAGATTGAGCTTCAATAAAAATCAGACTTCTGACAATTTTCTGTAATAACTCTGAACTCACATCTATGTGACTATATGCACAGGTTGTGAATTCTGGATCTCCTGATGAATATAAAATTAGCATGAGCCACTACTATATTTGACTGGTTTCAGAGTAACAGCCGTGTTAGTCTGTATTCGCAAAAAGAAAAGGAGGACTTGTGGCACCTTAGAGACTAACCAATTTATTAGAGCATAAGCTTTCGTGAGCTACAGCTCACTTCTTCAGATGCATATCGTGGAAACTGCAGCAGGCTTTATATATACACAGAGAATATGAAACAATACCTATTCCCACCCCACTGTCCTGCTGGTAATAGCTTATCTAAAGTGATTTCCAGCACAAATCCAGGTTTTCTCACCCTCCACCCCCCCACACAAATTCACTCTCCTGCTGGTGATAGCCCATCCAAAGTGATAACTCTTTACACAATGTGCATGACAATTAAGCTGGGCTATTTCCTGCATAAATCCAGGTTCTCACATCCCCCCCACCCCCATACACACACAAACTCACTCTCCTGCTGGTAATAGCTCATCCAAACTGACCACTCTTCAAGTTAAAATCCAAGTTAAACCAGAACATCTGGGGGGGGGGGGTAGGAAAAAACAAGAGGAAACAGGCTACCTTGCATAATGACTTAGCCACTCCAAGTCTCTATTTAAGCCTAAATTAATAGTATCCAATTTGCAAATGAATTCCAATTCAGCAGTTTCTCGCTGGAGTCTGGATTTGAAGTTTTTTTGTTTTAAGATAGCGACCTTCATGTCTGTGATCGCGTGACCAGAGAGATTGAAGTGTTCTCCGACTGGTTTATGAATGTTATAATTCTTGACATCTGATTTGTGTCCATTTATTCTTTTACGTAGAGACTGTCCAGTTTGACCAATGTACATGGCAGAGGGGCATTGCTGGCACATGATGGCATATATCACATTGGTGGATGTGCAGGTGAACGAGCCTCTGATAGTGTGGCTGATGTTATTAGGCCCTGTGATGGTGTCCCCTGAATAGATATGTGGGCACAGTTGGCAACGGGCTTTGTTGCAAGGATAAGTTCCTGGGTTAGTGGTTCTGTTGTGTGGTATGTGGTTGTTGGTGAGTATTTGCTTCAGGTTGCGGGGCTGTCTGTAGGCAAGGACTGGCCTGTCTCCCAAGATTTGTGAGAGTGTTGGGTCATCCTTTAGGATAGGTTGTAGATCCTTAATAATGCGTTGGAGGGGTTTTAGTTGGGGGCTGAAGGTGACGGCTAGTGGCGTTCTGTTATTTTCTTTGTTAGGCCTGTCCTGTAGTAGGTAACTTCTGGGAACTCTTCTGGCTCTATCAATCTGTTTCTTTACTTCTGCAGGTGGGTATTGTAGTTGTAAGAAAGCTTGACAGAGATCTTGTAGGTGTTTGTCTCTGTCTGAGGGGTTGGAGCAAATGCGGTTGTATCGCAGAGCTTGGCTGTAGACGATGGATCGTGTGGTGTGGTCAGGGTGAAAGCTGGAGGCATGCAGGTAGGAATAGCGGTCAGTAGGTTTCCGGTATAGGGTGGTGTTTATGTGACCATTGTTTATTAGCACTGTAGTGTCCAGGAAGTGGATCTCTTGTGTGGACTGGACCAGGCTGAGGTTGGTGGTGGGATGGAAATTGTTGAAATCATGGTGGAATTCCTCAAGGGCTTCTTTTCCATGGGTCCAGATGATGAAGATGTCATCAATATAGCGCAAGTAGAGTAGGGGCTTTAGGGGACGAGAGCTGAGGAAGCGTTGTTCTAAATCAGCCATAAAAATGTTGGCATACTGTGGGGCCATGCGGGTACCCATAGCAGTGCCGCTGATCTGAAGGTATACATTGTCCCCAAATGTGAAGTAGTTATGGGTAAGGACAAAGTCACAAAGTTCAGCCACCAGGTTAGCCGTGACATTATCGGGGATAGTGTTCTTGACGGCTTGTAGTCCATCTTTGTGTGGAATGTTGGTGTAGAGGGCTTCTACATCCATAGTGGCCAGGATGGTGTTATCAGGAAGATCACCGATGGATTGTAGTTTCCTCAGGAAGTCAGTGGTGTCTCGAAGGTAGCTGGGAGTGCTGGTAGCGTAGGGCCTGAGGAGGGAGTCTACATAGCCAGACAATCCTGCTGTCAGGGTGCCAATGCCTGAGATGATGGGGCGCCCAGGATTTCCAGGTTTATGGATCTTGGGTAGTAGATAGAATATCCCAGGTCGGGGTTCCAGGGGTGTGTCTGTGCGGATTTGATCTTGTGCTTTTTCAGGAAGTTTCTTGAGCAAATGCTGTAGTTGCTTTTGGTAACTCTCAGTGGGATCAGAGGGTAATGGCTTGTAGAAACTCGTGTTGGAGAGCTGCCGAGCAGCCTCTTGTTCATATTCCGACCTATTCATGATGACAACAGCACCTCCTTTGTCAGCCTTTTTGATTATGATGTCAGAGTTGTTTCTGAGGCTGTGGATGGCATTGCGTTCCGCATGGCTGAGGTTATGGGGCAAGTGATGCTGCTTTTCCACAATTTCAGCCCGTGCACGTCGGCGGAAGCACTCTATGTAGAAGTCCAGTCTGCTGTTTCGACCTTCAGGAGGAGTCCACCTAGAATCCCTCTTTCTGTAGTGTTGGTTGGGAGACCTCTGTGGATTAGTATGCTGTTCAGAGGTATTTTGGAAATATTCCTTGAGTCGGAGACGTCGAAAATAGGATTCTAGGTCACCACAGAACTGTATCATGTTCGTGGGGGTGGAGGGGCAGAAGGAGAGGCCCCGAGATAGAACAGCTCCTTCTGCTGGGCTGAGAGTATAGTTGGATAGGTTAACAATATTGCTAGGTGGGTTGAGGGAACCATTGCTGTGGCCCCTTGTAGCATGTAGTAGTTTAGAAAGTTTAGTGTCCTTTTTCTTTTGTAGAGAAGCAAAGTGTGCGTTGTAAATGGCTTGTCTAGTTTTAGTAAAATCGACACTCATGGTTTAAGTTCTCCCATACTATTTTAAGCTAGGGTGTGCAGGCATGTCAAAGAAAATTGTTGCTAATTTTAGCTAATCAATCAAAATTAATCATATATTTGCATTTTTCTTAAAACCCAACCTGGTATACCAGGTGTGGCAAATATTTGGAAGATCCATAGTTTTTTGTGCTGAAACATCTGATGTGACAAGAGAGCAGAGTAAAATAAGTTTGGATTGGAATGTTGGGTTTGTTTTTTTTTGTCATACATAAAAATGGCCATAGTGAGTCAGACCAATGGTCCATGTAGCCCAGTATCCTATCTTCCGATAGTGGCTGGTGCCAAATGCTTCAAAGGGAATGAACAAAACAGGGCAACTAATGAGTGATTCATCCTCTGTTATCCAGTCCCACCTTCTGGCAGTCAGAGGTTTCAGGAAACCCAGAGCATGGGGATGAGTCCCTGACCATCTTGGCTAATTGCCTTTGATGGACCCTATCCTTCATGAATTTAGCTAATTCCTTTTTTAATACCGTTGTACTTTCGACCTTTACAACATCCTCTGGCATCGAGTTACACAGGGTGATTGTGTGTTGTGTGAAGAAGTACTTCCTTATGTTTGTTTTTAAACCTGCTGCATATTTTAATTGGGTTGACCCCTGGTTCTTGTGTTATGTGAAGGGGTAAATAATACCTCCTTATTCACTTTCTCCCCACCATTCATGATTGCATAGACCTTTGTTATATGCCCCCTTAGGTAGTGTCTCTTCATAGCTGAACAATCCTAGTCTTTTTAATCTCACCTCATATGGAATATGTTCCATGTCCCTAATCACTTTTGTTGCCCTTCTCAGTACTTTTTCCAATTCTAATATATCTTTTTTGAGATGATCAGAACTGCATGAAGTATTCAAGGGATGGTGTACAGCATACTGTGGATTTATATAGTATAATATAATATTTTGTATCCCTTTCCATTGTTAGTTTTTTTGGCTGCTGCTGCACATTGAGCAGGTTTTTTTTCAGAGAACTATCCACAATGACTACAAGAACTTTCTTGCGTGGTAACAGCTAATTTAGATCCCCATCATTTTGTATGTATAGTTTGGAAAACATACTCAACTCTGAATTTCATCTACCATTTTGTTATCCAGTAACTCAGGTTTGTGATATCCCTTTGTAACTCTTTGCAGTCACGTTTGGAATTATTTATCTTGAGTAATTTTGTATCATCTGCATACTTTCACATCTCACTGTTTATCCCTTTTTCCAAATTATTTATGAATATGTTGAACAGAGCTGGTCCCTCTTATGCCATGACTTATTCTGCTTCAGAGCCTTTAGTGAGGGCCCATGCTTTCTGAAAATCCAAGTACATGATGTCCACCTGATCATTCTTGTCCACATGATTGTTCACTCCCTCAAAGAATTCTAATAGATTGGTGAGGCATGATTTCTTTTTACAAAAGCCATGTTGACTGTTCCTCAGCACATCGTGTTTATCTTTGTGTCTGATTATTCTATTCTTTGCCTGGTACTGAGCTATAGAGGAGGGATAGCTCAGTGGTTTGAGCATTGGCCTGCTTGTGAGTTCAATCCTTGAGGGGCCCATTTAGGAATCTGGGGCAAAAATTGGGGATTGGTTCTGCTTTGAGCAGGGGGTTAGACTACATGACCTCCTGAGGTCCCTTTCAACCCTTATATTCTATGATTAAGCTTACTGGCCTGTAATTGCCAGGATTGCTTCAGGAGCCTTTTTTAAAAATCAACTTTACACTATCCTCCAGTCATCTGATACAGAGGTTGATTTAAGCCAAAAGTTACATATCACAGTCGGTAATTCTTGAGTTTCATATTTGAGTACCTTCAGAGCTCTTGGGTGAATGCCATGTGGTCCTGATGACTTATTACTGTTTAATTTATCAATTTGTACCAAAGTTGCCTCTATTGACACCTTATCTGGAATACTTGCTCAGATTTGTCACCAAAAATAGGCTCTGGTATGGGAATCTCCCTCTGCATTGAAGACCAATGCAAAGAATTCATTTCACTTCTCCACAATGGCCTTGTCATTCTTGCATAGTCTTTTAGCACCTTGATTGTCCACTGGTCCCACTGATTGTTTCGCAGGTTTCATGCTTCTGCTATATTGCTGTTAGTTTTTTATCTGTAATGTGAGTCCTTCTAATGATTATAAAAGACTCATGAAACTTGTTACTTTAAACTGTCTGTCCGAGACATCTGCCCATAATATGACTTCAGACAACATCTGCTGGAGCCGTGTCATTCCTTTTCATTGTTTAAAAAGCCATTTATGCAAACAATGTCCCATTCTTCTAGTCTTTTCAAGGTAGTTATGTAAGACATTTTGATAGAGGAAGCAAGTCAATACATGCAGCAATCATTATAGTATATATTGATCTCCTTTTTAGATCCTTACACTGCTTTTCTGTTTCTTAGTTTTATTTTTTAGTGACATTTTAATAAAGTAAAGACATTTAGGTCAAGGAATATAAGGTATTTCAACACTGATGCTTCTCTGCCTCTTGCTCCTCTTGAGTCTCGGACAGAAATACCCTTTTCCGTTAAGGCCTTCAAACCTCTCCCCGAAGATTATCAGGTTCCCACTATGTTCATTTGTAATAATGTAACCTGTCATGAGACCTTTGTAAACACTGCATGAGATATGGGGTCTCCAAGGTGGGTGTTAATAATGACCTTTAACTACAGATAGAAATCCAAGATGTGCGTACTTTAGCTAGGATGGCCTTTTATTATCTCAGCTGTCCACCTACAAGTGTGTCTTCAGAATATACTTTCAGGAGTATTTTCCAGTGATAACAGCTTGAAAATAATGAGTGATTTTTACTGTTTTTTAAAAGGCGATCTTAACAGGCAGTTCTACTTTTCATCTGAAAGAGAGACTGAAGAGCTAAGAGATGGAGGCACTGATATGCAGGAAGACCAGCAAATTTATCTATTTGGGGGCAGCTTACACTGGTATAGAGGGCACAATGGGGGATTTCCTGGTATCCTGTTCCCCAGGTCAGGAAGGACGAGTAACACTATCAATGCATATCACACTGAACACCTACTGGGAGAAAGGCATCACACTGCTGAACAACTAACAGCCCATGTAATTAGTGTTGCTATATTACTGCCTCTCACTTTTTAACTAAAAGTCTCAGGGTTAGCATTTGCCTAAGATAGGTCTAATTAAAAAAATTAAATTGTTTGCTTTTGCGAGGAGGAGAAAAACGGGTGTCCTGGGGGTCCCTGTACCCACACTAGGAATAACACCATCTTATGCTACACCGTTTGAGAAGATTGCTTATTTATTATAAAAGCAGGGGAAGGTAAGAATAAGCTTAATTTCAGTACCCAGAAAGATATTGGAGCCAATAATTAAGCAGTCTATTTACAAACACCTAGAAGTTAGTAAGGTGGTAAGTAACAGTATGGATTTGTCAAGAACAAATTGTGTCAAACCAACCTAATAACTTTCTGTGATGGGGTAACAAGCCTTGTGGATAGTGGGAAGTGGTAGATGTGTTTATCTTGACTTTAGTAAGGCTTTTGATCTGGTCTTGCATGACCGTCTCATAAACAAACTAGGGAAATACAACCTAGATGCATTTTGGCATCCTTTAGTCTGCAAGAGATGATGGGAATTCCAGCCTGTGATGTAGATGGTTTGCAATGTCTCATGACTGAATAGTCCAATCTGAGATTTGCATGATCTTTGGCAGTTATTGCAAATGTATGTGTCTTAACTGGGAGCTGCTTGCTTCCTACGAGCTATTTTCTCTTCAAGCTGTAGGAGCCAGCTCCTGTCATGGACACTGATACCTTGATGGAGACAATGGCACCTGCCAAGGTTTCCCATTGATCAGGATTAATTACAAATTCCTTCATATCTCGCTTGCATGTATCATCCTAGATGGAGCTACTATAAAGTGGGTGCATAATTGGTTGCAAAACTATTACCAGAGACTACTTATCAGTGGAACACAGTCAAGCTGGAAGGGCATATCAAGTGGAATCCTGCAGGGATCAGTTCTGGGTCCCGTTCTGTTCACTTAATCAATGATTTAGACAATGGCATACAAAGTACACTTATAAAGTTTGTGGATGGTAGCAAGGTGGGAGGGGTTGCAAGTACTTAGGAGAATAGGATTAAAATTCAAAATGATCTGGACAAACTGGAGAAATGGTCTGAAGTAAATAGGATGAAATTCAATAAGGACAAATGAGAAGTGCTTCAGTTAGGCAGGAGTAATCAGTTGCCTAGGAACTGACTGTGTAAGAAGGAGTACTGCAGAAAGGAATATGGAGATCATAGTAGATTACAATCTAAATATGAGTCAACAGTGTAAAATTGTTGGCCCTCCCCTCCCCCCCAAAGAAGCAAACATCATTCTGGAATGTATTAGCAGGAGTGTTGTAAGCGAGACAGGAGAAGTAATTCTTCCCCTCTACTCTGTACAGATTAAACCTCAACTGGAGTAGTGTGTACAGTTCTGGGCACTACATTGCAGGAAAATTGTGGACAAATTGGAGAAAGTCCAGACAAGAGCAACAAAAATGATTAAAGGTCTAGAAAACATGACCTATGAGGGAAGAATGAAAAAATTGGGTTTGTTTAGTCTGGAGAAGATAAGACTGAGATGGAGCTGGAATGTTGATAAGAATGGACCTTTCCTTCTCAGATTCACACTAATATATGCTGTTTAGTCTGGATAAAAATAAGTTAGGATGATACAAGCGACTTCATCTGTGTGAAGTACAAGCTGGTCTCCATATTGGAAGAGAACGTTAAAGGGCTAGAGACCAAGTATCAATCCTGTGTTGCATCAGAGAAAATGAAGTCTTTCTGGATAGAAGTCAGTGTTTGGTACTGCAGGCACAGCATGCTGAAGAATCGGAGAGGGCAGTGAAGAATGGGGAAGAAAATTGGCAGCATGTGACCTCCAGAAGAAGAGAGAGGAGAACTTATGTACCCCCAATGCAGATAGAGGTAAGAAACCATTTTCAGGCTCTCTGCACAGGTATTAGGGTGGACCCCATCAACTGGAAGGCATGGGATGCATTGTCCTAGGGATTGGAGTTCCACGACCACCACTACCAAGAGAAGGAGGTGGGTGTGGTGGTCAAGTTCAGGATCCTGACAAAAGGAAGAAAGGAGAGCAGCAGAATATGGACCCTGGACTTCAGAATAGCAGACTTTGACTCCCGCAGGGAACTGATGGGCAGGATCCCCTGGGAGGCTAATATGAGGGGGAAAGGAGTTCAGGAAGCTCGCTGTATTTTAAAGAAGCCTTATTGAGGGTGCAGGAACCATCCTGATGTGCAGAAAGAATAGCAAATATGGCAGGCGACCAGCTTGGCTTACAGAGAAATCTTAAGGGAGCATAAACACAAAAAGGAAGCTCACAAGAAGTGGAAACTTGGACAGATGGCAAGGGAGGAGTATAAAAATATTGCTCGAGCATACAGGGGTGTAATCAGGAAGGCCAAAGCACAATTGGAGTTGCAGCTAGCAAGGGATGTGATGGGTAATAAGAAGGGTTTCTTCAGGTATGTTAGCAACAAGAAGAAAGTCAGGAGAGTGTGGGATCCTTACTGAATGGGGGAGGCAAGCTAGTGACAGATGATGATGTGGAAAAAGCTGAAGTACTCAATGCTTTTTTTGCCTCAGTCTTTACAGACAAGGTCAGCTCCCAGACTGCTGCAGTGGGCAGCACAGTATGGGGAGGAGTTGAGCAGCCGTCAGTGGTGAAAGAACAGGTTAAGGACTCCTCAGTAAAGCTGGACATGCACAAATCCATGGGGCTGGAGGCAATGCATCCAAGGATGCTGATGGAGTTGGCTGATGTGATTGCAAAGCCATTGGCCATTATCTCTGAAAACCCGTGGCGATCAGGGGAGGTCCTGGATGATTGGAAAAAAGGCAGATATAGCGCCCATCTTTTAAAAAAGGGAAGAAGCAGAATCTGGAGAACTACAGACTGGTCAGTCTCACCTCAGTCCCCAGAAAAGTTATGGAGCAGGTCCATTTTAAAACACTTGGAGGAGAGAAAGGTGATCAGGAACAGTCAACATGGATTCACCAAGGTCCAGTCATTCCTGACCAACCTGATTGCCTTCTATGATGAGATAACTGGTTCTGTGGATACGGGAAATGTGGTGGGCATGATATACGTTGACTTTAGCAAAGCTTTTGATATGGTCTCCCACAGTATTCTTGCCAGCAAGTTAACGAAGTATGGATTGGATGAATGGACTATAAGGTGGATAGAAAGCTGGCTAGATCGTCAGGCTCAACAGGTAGTGATCAATGGTTCGATGTCTAGTTGGCAGCCAGTATCAAGCAGAGTGCCCCAGGGACTGGTCCTGGGGCTGCTTTTGTTCAACATCTTCATTAATGATCTGAATGATGGGATGGATTTCACCCTCAGCAAGTTCATGGATGACACTAAGCTGTGGGGAGAGGTAGGTACCCAGGAAGGCAGGGACAGGGTCCATAGCGACCTTAGACAAATTGGAGAATTGGGCCAAAAGAAATCTGATGAGGTTCAAGTGCAGTCCTGCACTTAGGACGGAAGAATCCCATGCACTTCTACAGGCTGGGGACTAACTGGCTAAGCAGCAGTTCTGCAGAAAAGGACCTGGGGATTATAGTAGATGAGAAGCTGGATATGAGTTAACAGTGTGCCCTTGTTGCCAAGAAGGCCAACGGCATATTGAGCTGCATAGGTGTAATTGCCAGCAGATCGAGGGAAGTGATTATTTCCCCTCTAGTCGGCAATGGTGAGGCCACATCTGGAGTATTACATCCAGTTTTGGGCCACCCACTATGGAAAGGATGTGAACAAACTGGAGTGAGTCCAGTGGAGGGCAATGAAAATGTTTAGGGGGCTGGGCCACATGACTTACAAGGAGAGGCTGAGGGAACTGGGCTTATTTAGTCTGCAGAAAAGAAGAGTGAGGCGGGATTTGATAGCAGCTTTCAACTACCTGAGGCTGTTCTCAGGGGTGGCAGATGATAGAACAAGGAGCAATGGTCTCAAGTTGCAGTGGGGGAGGTCTAGGTTGGCTATTAGGAAAAAAAAACTATGTCACTAGGAGGGTGGTGAAGCTCTGGAATGAGTTACCTAGGGATCTCCATCCTTAGAGGTTTTTAAGGCCTGGCTTCACAAAGCCCTGGCTGGGATAATTTAGTTGGGGTTGGTCCTGCTTTGAGCAGAGGTTTGGACTGGATGACCTCATGAGGTCTCTTCCAACCCTAATCTTCTATGATTCTTCTAAGTTTTCTTTCTTTATTTTAGTATTGTTGTTTCTAGTCCTGGCCTAAACCAGCAAAAGTGAAGGAAAACAAAAGAGTTTTGAATGTTCATAGCCTTTGGGGATTAGTTGAGCTCAAGTTCTGAGTGGTGGTTCAGATTAGTAGAGCTGGGAAAATAACTGATTTTTTCAGTTCGGTGGGAGTTCTGGAAAAATTAAAAAAAAAATGATTTTGGTCAAACTGAATCTCATAATTAAAAAAAAAATTGGGGAATTGAAAAAGTCCCTATGGGAACTAAAAATATTTTTTGTGCTCCCTGGTTTTTGTTTCTGATCATTTTTAAAAGGTCTAGATTCACAATATAAGGGGAGGCAGTGGTGCTGTCCCCCACTCCCCTTCTTTAGTCTAGTCATTAGGTCATTCTTCTGAGACATGGGAGACCCAGGTTCAAATCCTTGGTCTGGAAGTGATCTCTCCCTACTCCCAGGTGAGTGCTCTAGCCACTGAGCTATAAGGTACTTTGGTGTGGGTTTCAGAGTAGCAGCCGTGTTTGTCTGTATTCGCAAAAAGAACAGGAGTACTTGTGGCACCTTAGAGACTAACAAATTTATTTGAGCATAAGCTTTCGTGGGCTACAGCCCACTTCATCGGATGCATAGAATGGAACATATAGTAAGAAGATATATATATATATATATATATAAACATACAGAGAACATGAAAAGGTGGAAGTAGCCATACCAACTGTAAGAGGCTAATTAATTAAGATGCGCTATTATCAGCAGGAGAAAAAAACTTTTGTAGTGATAATCAAGATGGCCCATTTAGATAGTTGACAAGAAGGTGTAAGGATACTTAACATGGGGAAATAGATTCAATATGTGTAATGACCCAACCACTCCCAGTCTCTATTCAAACCCAAGGTAATGGTATCTAGTTTGCCTATTAATTCAAGCTCAGCAGTTTCTCACTGGAGTCTGTTTTTGAAGCTTTTCTGTTGCAAAATTGCCACCTTTAAGTCTGTTACTGAGACCAGATAAACACCAATATATTCACAAGGCCCATGGAGATAAATATATACATATCCTTTTAAATAGTTTTGAAACCTTTCACTGGTACTCATTGTGTTCTGTGTGGTAGAAACCAACCAGAGCAGCAGCATGTTTATAGCTAGACCTTCTTTGCTTGTGTATTTAGTAAACATAGGTTTCAGAGTAACAGCCGTGTTAGTCTGTATTCACAAAAAGAAAAGGAGTACTTGTGGCACCTTAGAGGCTAACCAAAAAGAAAAGGAGTACTTGTGGCACCTTAGTTGGTTGGTTGGTTAGTCTCTAAGGTGCCACAAGTACTCCTTTTCTTTTTAGTAAACATAGTTACCTGGAAAAATCTGCACTTTGTGGTTTCTTGCTGTGAAAAGAGCAAAATACAAACACTGACAGCTGGGTTGGGGATCAGAGGAAGATAGGTCTTTGGGTAATCAGGGTCAACTTCAAGATTTGGTGTTTCATTGGAACTTGAAACCCAGCATGTTTTGATGCAAAATGCTCATGTAACCCTCGTTTTATATTTTGAAATGTTTTTTTCAAGTGCAGATATCTATCTCCTCCTCCCCCCACAATTTTTTAAAATGCAGGATGGGGTATATATAGGGAGCAATTTCAGATGTGGACACACCTTTTTGTGTAATGTACTTGTAGTTAAAGTTAAAAGTTTGATCAAAGGATGATAAAATGTCTCCAGACAATTGCTTTTGTAGTTACTCTTTAGGCTTTGCAAAACATTTACTGACACAGAAAAAATACAGGGTCCCTAGCTATAGGGAAGAAAATCATGGGTTAAAAACACAAGATGGAGAAATGAGTGGAAGTAATTTATTTTACAGATAATTGTGCAGTAATTTATTTCAACAAGCTGTTTCTTTTCTTTAAAATGGCTGTATAATTCCTTAGATTTAGTAATTTATGACTTTGTATCGATAGCAATCAACACTTTCAATACAAACACTTTTGAATTCCTTTCCTATTGTAGGAAACAGACATTGCATTTTATTTCTAAATAATAGCTTCTTTTGTCCTTAACAGGAAGGGGGACAGGAATTAAACTACATTTTCAACACTGAATATCACACTAAGTAATCGCTCTTCTTTCAAGTGTGGAAAGGAAACATACAATTTTTCTAAGGAAATCAAACTGTGACTGTTTTTTTTTTTTAATTTATATTTTCTTTTCTACAATATGTCAGATCACTATGCTACAGGACACCATTTTCCACTTCAGTCTGGACACTATTAAAGCTCTTGTGTCTCAAAAATAAAGATTTTGTATTAAAGTAGAAAGCTAAGAAATGTGTAGAAATGTTCCTGTGCAGTAGGAGAAATAAGTATATTCAGCCACAAATTATTTATTCTTTGTAGGAGTTTCTCTTTAAAGAAAATCTTGCTCCCAAAAACAATTCATTCAGGCAGCATTTCTATAAATTGTTTAGTTTTCAGAAACCTTTTTTAACATTTATTAATGTAAATCCTAAAAAGGGAATTTGGATTATTGCTTGATTGTTTTTAATTTCATTTTCAGAATAGTTTTTTTTTCAATATAGCAGAGTTAGGGAAGTTTAAATTTTTCATATGTTAGTGGATTAAATTTCCCCCCAAAAGGGTTTATTAAATAAAATAATTATTTTTGCATCAAGGACTTATTATTTTATTAAATAAAATAATTATTATTGCATCAAGGACTTACTAATTGGTCATCCTCCCAACCCAGTTTAATTCTAACAAGTGTAATGTGGCATGCTCTGGAGCTCAATCAGAACCTCTCCAATTCACATTTCAAAGTGTTTGATTTTGTACATCATAAACCAATCCTGAGTTTAAGTAGTTTATTCATGCTGTCAGGAAATCTGATGCAATTGATAACACCTTTGTGAATGATGCTGCTTTACTAGCATAGGTGTCCCTAATTAGAGGGCTTTTGAACTTGACTGGGGGTGTTCTGGTAATGCTGAATGTTCTGATCCAGTCTTGGAGACTAAAGCTCCCATGAAGTCTTGGGGGAGGGCAGGGGAGAACCTTGTTTTGGACGCAGAGGCAACATTTGGTGTGTTCCATTTTGTGGGGGTTTTAAAAACAAAACAAAACAAAACCTAAAAAAGGAAAGGGAGTAGCTACTATGTGGCAGGGAGTCTTGTGTCCAAGCGGGACTGCAGTACCCTGCTTTGACTCAGGAGCTGAGGCTGTGTTACTGGTGCTCTGATCAGGCAATGGGAGAGCACTTTGTGGAGTTCTCTCCAAGCCACAAGTTGCTGCTAGACAGCCAATAGCTGCTGTTGAGAAACTGCTGGGGCTTCAAGCAAGCAGGGGGCCAAGGAGGCTATTGCTGGGCTTCATCAGAGCCAGAGCAAAGACTGTTGCTGTGATCAGATTTGACTGAGGTTGGAATACAGTGAAAGCGGTGTGAGTAACCACGACTGTTTTTGTTTGGGAAAATGCTTTCAGGGGAATGGGAATAATGAAGGGACTTTAAGGGGTTTCATTGTCACTGAGGAGAGGTCTTATTGTTTAACCAGAATGCAGAGTTAATTACCTTGAGTTATAATGACTCTGACTGAGGGCTGTCCCCAATTTCAGGATCTTCAAGCATGTCCATGCAAGCAAGGGTCTAGAACTCTAAAATTAAGAGGTGTGCATACAGAGATGGGGTAGCAGGAGATGCTGTAGATGTAAGTTGATTTAAGTTTTATTTACTATTGTAAATTGATTTGCTGAGTTATTGAAGTGGTTGTAACATTTTAATTAATCTCAATCTTATATCATGTTGTTCTGAGTTAAATTAAGGTATGTTAACTCTAATCTAAGAATATATTGTTTGTATAGATTTTATAATTGGTACTTTTGGGTTAAACCCATTGAATAGATTAGCTCAGGTTTGTTCCTGGAGGTTTCCAAGGGGCGCGTGTGTGTGTGTGTGGGGGGGGCCATCCAGGTGGAGGCACTGCCAAGATTAATTTTCTTAAGTAAAAGAACTGCGGCAAAGGGGTGGATAGGGGATTCCCATTTATTGAGCATCACCACTGGTATGCCCAGGATCTCCTTTACTATTGACAAGATCAGGCACCCTGGCATACAGGTGAGTGCTGCCTGCTCCCAAGTAACCTGGGAGGGAAAGGGGAGTTACAATAGTCTCTTGATGTTCACAGCAAACACTGTTTTGTTAGTTGTACTAGAAACCAAGGAGAGTATTAAGACATGGAGCCCAATTCAACCTTTGAACAAACAAGTGCTATGCTTATTGATTGTGATGGGAACGTCACCCACTTATTCCATATTAATGGGTATTGTAATGTATGCAATGTAGTTGTGCATCTTCTATGCATACCCACTAGAGAGCATCTGTACGTATCACAATTCTTAGCAGTGGAGCAGCAAGCCTTAGTGAGGGAAAGAAGGGAGCATGCAATATTCCTATAGCTAGACAAGGCATGTGAGGCACCCTCAACAGCCTCAGAAAGATTTAGAGGAAGAGTTGGTTTAGCAGCAGATAGTAGAAAATATAGTTTTGCAGTCTGAGACGTAATGGGGTCCCAAAAGGGACATGTTGGCAGCACAGTGGAAAAATGGCCTATAGGTACATTAAGTGGCTGGAATAAGATTTTGTGCTCTGTGATATGCCAGATGAGAAGTGCCTGTGTTGCTGAATTACATGGGTGGCAAGACATGATGCCTTGTCTCTCTTGACAATGACCACTGTTGCACTCGAGGGCTATGGAGATAGCTACATCTATGGAGGCTGCCATCCAAGTATCACATGAGTTTCAATCAATGAGTACAAGTGAACTTGCTACAGACAAATTACATTACAGTCCAACGTGAAGAGACAAGACAGTCATAGGGAAAATGGATATTGCTGAGCAAGGGTGGACACAGTGCAACTGACTACCATTTCCGACATGAGCACTGCTGTTGCTGTGGCGAAAAGAGGCACATCCAAGAGGTCTACAGGTCTACCACAAAGAACAAAATAGCAAGTCACAAGAAGTGACCAGAAACACACCACAAGGTGCGTGTTTTGTAAGCAGAAGTTGATAGCAGTGAGGGTGACTCACCAAGTTAAGGACCGCATGCCTGGAAGTGGCTGGCATGCAGGACAAAGGCAAAGAAGCCATTTGAGTGACACCTATGAAAAATCCCTTAACATGGAGCTGGAGGTGTTCATCTACGTCAGTGATTCCACACACAAGAATTCCTGGAAACCTTCAGAAACAGCTAATTGGAAAAGACCAGCATTATGCTGAGAACACAGGAGAGAAAAATCACCTCATTAGGAATACATGCCGTAAATGTTCAATACAATGGTCAGGGCCACGACTTGGACCTCTGTCATAAAAATGGGAGGACCAGGATTGTTTGGATGAAGTTGATTGAAGATCATTTGATTGGATTGGTTATCCATTGAGGCTCTTCAAGTCCGTCAGAGTGCTAACACACAACAGCAGATGGAAGAGATTCTATCTAGAGCTGTGCTAGTGTTTCTGAGGGACATTGGGCACTCAGGAGCTGATAGACCAGGTACTCAAAGGAATACCAAGCTGTAGGTGTTAGATTACATTGTCACCAGGTCCACTGATGAGGATAATTTGAAGAATCGGCACAATTTTTTTCCAGGAAGTTGGAAGAATATGGATTACACATGAACTGTGATAAAGGTGAGTTCTTCAGGGAAGCAGTTACATACTGT
Source organism: Lepidochelys kempii (assembly GCF_965140285.1). Classification (NCBI taxonomy): domain Eukaryota; kingdom Metazoa; phylum Chordata; order Testudines; family Cheloniidae; genus Lepidochelys; species Lepidochelys kempii. The sequence continues at coordinate 59,012,962 of NC_136384.1, forward strand.
GAACACATCATGGATGCTAAAGGACCGCATAAGTCACTACAAAAAGTGGAAGCTGTTATGAAGGCATCTCGCCGTGAAGATGTCACAAGTTCGTTCATTCATTCCTCAGATTCGTTAACTATTAGTATAAATTCTTGTCAAATCCGGCAACAGTGTCATACACGCTGAATCAGTTGCTTCAGAAAGGGAAATGCTGGAAATGAACTAAGCAATGTGAAAAGGATTTCCAGAAGACAAAGCAACTAGTTATATCCGAGGAAGTGTAAACTCACTACAACCCAAATCTAGACATCTCTTTGGCATGCGACTTATCAGTCTATAGAATTGGAGCAGCTATGTCCTATGTGATGCCTGATGGTCTGAAATGAGCTATTGCTTTTGCTTCCAGATCCCTAAATCCAGTAGAATGCAACTATGCCCAGATAGACCATGAAGATTTGAGTCTGGTCTAGGGAATTAAGAAATGTGGACATTACCTGTCATGAAGCTTATACTTATGACAAATCCTAAATCCTTGTTGTCTATTTTTGTCTTCAAAAGGGGCATTCTGGAAATGGCTGCTACTTGGGTTCATGGGTAGTCTTTATTCTTTGCGGCCCATAATAAGGATGTCAAATTTAAGGGAACAGCTCAATGTTGTAATGCTGATGGGTTATCATGACTACCAGTGTTGGATACAAGCTTCATGTGACAAGATGAATGTACAATTGTTGAAATGTTCAATGTAGCACAGTAATTGGTATACTTCCTATTACTCAGGTGATATTGAAACAAGGAAAGACCATTACCTTAGAGGAGGTGCATAAAGGCTGGAAGACAGAACCAGTAGAGAGCTTAACGTCATTCTTCCAGCAGAGGAAAGAAATCACAGTTGCTGAAGGTCATCTGATGTGGGGACTTCATGCTATCATTCCTCTGAAACTACACGCAAGAGTACGAGAGGAGTTGCATACAGGCATGTTGGCGCAGTGAAGATGAAGACATTGGCTAGAGGATATGTCGAGTGTCTGTTCTTGGGTACCAGTTTTCTAATAGTAGTGGACTGATATTCCAAAAAGTTTTCTGCATGTCATCCATGACTTTTGCAAGTAACACAAGTTCTATGAAGCCTTTTTTGCTCACATGGGACTTCAAAGACAAGTTGTAAATTTGCTGAAACAAATTGTGGACCACTGACAAGCATATAACATCAAACACATTACATCATAAACCATACCATCCTGTAACAAATGGCTTAGCAGAATACTTTATTCAAACCATGAAACAAGCTTTGTGAGCTGCAACAGAACAACCAATTAATTACAGGCCAAACTTGCAGATTTCTTGCCGTCATATTAGAACGCTGCACATACAACAACAAACCATGTGCCCTCAAATTTGTTCCTCAGCTGCAACCTCCAGTCTTGCCTGAATTTGTGAATACATGATCTGCAAGGGGAAATAAAAAACAACAAGCAAACCAAACAAGCAAAGGACCATGGATGCTCTTCAGTTAGTTATGGATGGGACAATGTGCTCTTGTTTGAGATTAGAGGTGACCACAAGTAGGTTCTTGCTACTATTTAAGCTCAGAAAGGACCTTAATCTTATGCTGTTGCAGTGATACCTGCTGTGATATGACATTGTCATATCAAGCAGATTTGGGATTTGCCCCCCAAATCAAGTGTTTCAACGCCATCTGTACCTGGTTTGGCTGACCCAAATTCTGAAGTTCAGGATACTGTAGTTCCTTTGACTTCTAGCACAGAGGAATCAGAACTTGAATTGTCATCTGAAGCATCTGTTCAAGTGTCTACTCCAAACCCTGACAATACCAAAGAAAACCACCTGAATGACTTAATTCTGTAGTTGAAATAGTTAAGGCTAATGAATGGTACAGAGACAGAATAATCCTCTCATTCTGTCTGGTGCTAAATTATGACCTCCTTAGGAAAATTATAATGTTAGGTTAGACATGTTGGGGGAGGGGGTAACAACTCAATAAGGGGGAAGGACTGTAATGTACATTATGTGATTGTGCATCTTTCATGCCTAATCACTAGAGGATATCTGTATGTATCAAAATCCCTAGTAGCAGAGTTGTAGAGTATGGCAAAGCAACAAGCAATTTAGAAGCTGCATAAACAAACATGGTTACTCGGCTCTGTCTGTGTCTTAATTGGCAAGTACCTTGGTTCAAACAAAACAGCTCTAACAAGTATATTGTGACAAAGTTCCTGCTCTACCTTGGTGGATCTTGCGCTTATTTGCGGATTTGCTCGCCTTGGAGCTTCATGGCAGCCCTCAGCTTGGCCATTTTTCTGAACCCACAGTCCAGGTCAACTCCTCCTGTGTCTGAGTTGGAGTTGGGAGGTTGGAGGGAACCCAGGCCCGCCCTCTACTCCGGGTTCCATCCCAGGGCTCTGTGGAATGCAGCTGTCTAGAGTGCCTCCTGTAACAGCTGTGCGACAGCTACAATTCCCTGGGCTACTTCCCCATGGCCTCCTCCCAAAACCTTCTTTATCCTCACCATAGGACCTTCCTCCTGGTCCTGGATAATGCTTGTACTCCTCAGTTCTCCAACAGTATGCGTTCTCACTCTCAGCTCCTTACACGCGCACCACAAACTGAAGTGAGCTCCTTTTTAAACCAGGTGCCCTGATTAGCCTGCCTTAACTGATTCTAGCAGCTTCTTGATTGGCTGCAGGTGTTCTAATCAGCCTGTCTTAATTGTCTGCAGAAGGTTCCTGATTGTTCTGGAACCTTCCCTGTTACCTTACCCAGGGAAAAGGGACCTACTTAACCTGTGGCTAATATATCTGCCTTCTATTACTCTCCTGTAGCCATCTGGCCCGACCCTGTCACAATATATAGTCACTCTTCTTTACTGTATGGACTATTTTGACACTTGACAATTACTCAAGACAGAGTATATGATGAACTGAGATCCATATGTTAAATTACAGAACACTGTCAGCATTCTTCTCCTCCTCTTCCCTGTTCCACAGAAAATGCATCACAAAAGTATAATGTATACCTGCTAATGGCAAATGGTTGCTATTTTTGATAAAAATTACATTAAAAACAGATCAAGGGTTATAAATACCTTACTAAATAAGGTCCCACCCCACTTACAAATCTTAAATGTATGCAAAAAAGCTGATGAATCCAAAGAACATGAAATCAAATGCGACAACACACAAAAAATGGGCAAGAGCACCGCAGAAGCTGTTCAGTTATGTAGAAAGATACTTTGGGTCGTCTTCTGTGATGTTTAACTGCCAATTTCTGAATACAGGAAGCAGTTTCCTCTCTTTTTCTGTAGCTTCTTAACTAACCGTAGTCAAAGGGTCTTCAGGAAAATGACAGCCTTTGCTTTCTTTGCAAACCATGCAAATGGATAAGTTTTCATCAGAGTGCACTTTATGATATATGTATTGTTGCCCCTCTGCAAACTGGTGGAACATATAGGTGCCTGTAGGTCAGTTCAGTTGCCTATTTGGAGGAGGAATCTGTTAGTCATGGATTTTCTTAGTGTGATTTGTTTACTTACAGAATGTACACTAGTCCCATTTCCTTGAATATTAATGGTGCATAGGTTGCTCCTTTCTACAGAAACCTCAGGTAAGGCATCCCTTCCCTGTCCCAAGAAACAGCTGATTTGTGCCTTTCTCTCTTTCCAGGATTCACATAATCGAAGGCAAATCCAGCGACTTACACTCATTCTACTCTTTCTCCCTCAGCACTTGTATTTCACATTTTAGTCCATCGTTCTCCTTATACCACATGCCTGGAGTGGTGGCCTGAAATTTAACTTTCCTTTAGTGTAGCTACTCTACAGTACAAAGTGAGTTCAGGAAATTGAAAGGACCAGAACAAAGAAAATTCCTTTAACCCACACAACAGCCTTAACGACTCTCTTATTGAGGTTACTGAATGCCATCTTATACTCTCTTCTGGCCTTGTCTTCACTATGCAAAAAGATGTGATTTTTAACATCTGTTAACAAATAACAGGTAACAAATAACAGGTAACTAACATGAGATAAAACCCTAGTGAAGACAAGGCAGTTTGTAGTTTTCACACGTTTGCAGATCGAGATAAAGCCTAGGCTCTTAGTGTTTATATTGACATGCTAAGATGTATGGAAACTACTTCACAGAGTTTTTGTATTATTGACCAGGTGTTAGCTGACATGAAGTGAGAACATGCCTTTTTTCTAGTATGGATGCACCCTCTGGAAATGTCTATGCTGGCCTAGGCTGATCAATAGGTTAAAGAACAAGTGTTTGCCAGGAACAAATGTGGGGAGTGGCCACAAACTTTTACAAATATGTTGAGTATCTCAGGTTAAGTGGCAATCAGTTATCTCCCATTAGCAAAGTGAAGTGAAGACAAGCTTCGTATAGAGAGTTACATCCTGGGGTTTTATACATCAATGAAAAGACATTAGCATCTTTCACTGTCACGTACCAGTGCCCTAAGAATAATCCATTTCCTGATTTTCACTGCCGCTCTCAGACCTTTTCTACAGTGGAGGTGTATAAGCTGAAATTAATTTGCAACCAATTAGCTCAGTTTCATTGGCACATTTGTAAAAGCTGGTTTGTAAATCATTGTTCTGGGATAGAGCTATTCGGAACTTGGAGTTTTGACTTTTTGTGGGAAAGTTTAACAATTTAAGATTTGTTTTTGTTCTGAATCCTAATGAAACAATATTTTTAAATTTCACATGAGGCAAAAATTCCCCAAAATTGTGTATTGGAATTGTTGTGCTTTTTAAAATCAATTAAATTTTGATTTTGGTTTTTAATTTTTATACTAGTTTTAACATCACATGACACATCAGTGGTGGTAATATGTAAAATGACATGACGTGCATTACTACTACTGACTAGAGCAGGGAAAAACCTTTTTTTTTCTTTCTCAGATGAAAAATATAGATTTGGGTTGACTGCAACATTTTGCAAATTTGTATTCAATTAACCAAAGTGTTTCAATTAAAAACACAACAGAATTCTGAAAAAAAGATGTGCTCTATTTTGACCCTTTTGAAAGGAAATGTGATATTTTATTCAAAACTGCCTTTTTGTTTCTAATTCAACTTGATTTTATTAAAAAAGTGAAGAAAAACATGTTCAACCCAAATGGACTTTTTTTCTTTTAGTTTTCTGAATTTTTTTTTAAATAATTTTTTTTGATGCACAACTTTTTGTTTTGTTTTTGGTTGGCCAGCAAACTAAAAAAATGGTTATTTGCACAACTCTACCACTGACATGTCCGAAATAATATAAAAACAATAAAAGTCATATTAAAAAGAAAATAAAAAGTAAAATAAAATTCCAGAGCAAAAAAAATTCTTTTGAAATGAAATTTTCTGAAACAAAAGATTTCTCATTTTGGAGAAAACATTTCACAAGAAATTTGGAATCAATACATTTTTGTGAAGAAAAAATTGTTTTGGTTGAAACTGCTTTTTGATGGAAAACTGTTTCAACTAAAAGTTTCCAACCATCTCTATTCCAGAGTATGAATGTTTGTGGCTTGTCTTAGGGCAGAATGTAACTGCTGTTATAACAATATGCTCAGAGTCAAAAGTCAAAGGGGAACATCTTAAGTATTGGACATTCCATTGGTGGAATGGGACTGACCACAGATTCCTTGCTGAATTGGATCAGTTGTTGATTACCTGTTCTGTTCATTCCCTCTGGGGCACCTGGCACTGGCCACTGTCAGAAGACAGGCGACTGGGCTAGATGGACCTTTGGTCTGATCCAGTATGGTCATTTTTATGTTCTAACTACTTATATAGTTAAGAATCTTTACTAGCAAAGAGAAATTTTGTACCTTTGAAATAAATTTATAGATCACATAAAACTATTGCTCAAAAACTTTTAAGAAATTCAGAATAGCTGTCTCTGGAATATAGGAACTCTTCCAACAGTCCACACCGCCTTTGTTTGAAGTATATTTTAGCATGAAAATGGATGCTTCACCTTCAGTACCCAACAGATTATATATACAGAAATTAATATGAAATTTAAGATCCAGTTACTTCTTAAGTATAGTAAAACATCTGAAAATATGATGCATGGTAAAGCTATCTATCTTAGAGCAATTGAAAGACTGCTAAGAATGTTCTTACTATAAATCTATAAATCACAACACAGGTACAGACAACCGCCACAGACTAATAAGTGAGGGCAGTGGGCTGGGGAAATGGGATTTCAATGAGACATTGAACACATACAAAATGATTTCATAAAATACATGAAAATTCAAAGTAGAGTACAACATAATTTGACTATCTAATCACAAGTGTTTGCTATCTTGAGGGTGATGTACAGTAGCTAGAACACTGGGGTTCCTAAGGTAGCTGTTCTGTTAATTAATTAGCCTCTTACAGTTTGTATGGCAACTTCCACCTTCTCTCTCTGTGTGTGTGTGTGTATATATATATATATATATATATATATATATCTTAATCTTACTATCTGTTCCATTTTATGCATCCGATGAAGTGGGCTGTAGCCCACAAAAGCTTATGCTCTAATAAATTTGTTAATCTCTAAGGTGCCAGAAGTACTCCTGTTCCATTTTGTTGAGTTAGCTTGCTCTATGGTGACAGTCATATTAAATTTGTTTGTTTTCACTGAGTTAATTTCAATCAGTTTTTTCTACATTTATTTTCTTCTAAGTCTTTGCTGTCAGTTTGGCTTATGATGTCCTCCTAGAAATTAAAGGGTTGCTCAATTTATATTGAAGAAATGCTCAAGCTAGGGATGGATTGTTCAAACAGCTAGAACTATATAAATGTGTATTACTTTCTACTTTGCAAGTTATATTAATGGATATGAATTTCTTTTTGATAACACATCCTGAACAGAAACACTAACAAAGGTGGACCAAAGTATTTCTGAGCTGTACAGGTATTTCTGAACTTCATGATTCCTTATTATGGGATCAATTGTGGTTTACTGCGGTGTGTTGTTGTTTGACCCCAAGAGTAGACAAGGAAACAGATTGTAACTCTATGTCACAACCTGGTTTCCAGTTTCTTCCCTGCTCTGGGAGTGGGAGATATGCAGGAATATGTACCAGCTCTGGCATAGATTACTTAGCTCTGAGGGAGATTCAGGATTCATAGATTCCAAGGCCAGAGGGGACCATTCTGCATAACACAGGCCATAGAACTTCTCCAAAATAATTCCTGTTTGAATTAGTGAATATCTCTTAGAAAAACATCCAATCTTGATTTGAAAATTGCCAGTGGTGGAGAATCTACCATGACCTTTGGTAAACTGTTCCAGTGGTTAGTTGCTCTCACTGTTATGAATTTTTGCTTTATTTCCAGTCTAAATCTGTCTGTTTTTAAAGTAGCTCAACCAGGGAGGTTGGCCTATAGAGGAGAAGAGGGGACTCAGGCACCGGAACTACATATCCCATGAGGCACAGTGCCAGCTGAAACAGATGCAGATTAATGTTGAAATGACTCATTTTGTTTTGATTTTTCTCAACATAAAATAAAAAATTGGCAAAATCTAAGTTTATCCATGGAAAATTTTTATATTGTGCAAACTGTATTTCTACCAAAAATGTTTAGGAAAATTCCCAACCATCTCTATTTGTTTCTATAACTATTAGTAAACATTAACTTTTCATTGATGGCTATTGTAGATGAGATTTACAGTTGCAAAATGTCATTACCTGTACATCTGTCATGAGGACTTCCTGTTGGGTAAAGGCTACAGGTGGGCCTTGGCACAAATAAAAACAGATATGGGTTGATTATGGCATCTTCCCAAGGCTAAAAATATTTAGCTTATTTGAAATCCCATCCTACAACAAAATATGGGGATTGTATATGTGCTATTCGGCACAAACTGTGAAATCAATAGCAGTCTTAAATATTGGAGGGACATCATTGTAAAGTAGTTATTGATGGGGTAAAGTCATTTACACCTGACATAGAAGATAGATTGTGACAGTATTAATTTAACTTGTAGTGGGCATAGTAAGACAACTGCTATGTAAGCCAGCAGTCCGCTGTCTGTAAAGTTTTAATGCATATTTTGTGCAGCTAGCTATACGGTATTTTGACAGCCCCAAATCACTTTTAATCTGTCAATTTCAAAGGTTGTCATCAGAAAGTTCAACTGAAGGAGTATGGCTCATGTTAAATGTAAGATGATTACTGTGCGACACATTTACAAATTATCGTGTTCTTTGAAAAATAAAGCTAAGCTGTTTAGCATGGTAATTGTGTAATTTGGAAGCAGGATGTGGTAAAATGACATCTAAAATAGAAATATACAATAGTATAGTGAAAGACTTGTTTGATAATGGATGGTATGCCTCAATTGCAATAAAAGCAAAGATGTTTTCCTCTGCAATAACTCTTTATACACATAAAATTATGTAAAGAAAGAAAACTGTTAAAAGTGCTGAATGTTCACTTTGTTTCCTGTGATGTACAGTATGATTATCAAACTCTACAATGGATGGTACATTTCCGGAAGGACAGCTATGAGTCCTCCAGAAATAGGTATTCAAAACTGGTTTTAGTTCTTTTCAAGAACTCTCACATACAGTATTACAGGTCATGCAGTATATAATCTTAGAAGAAGAGACCAAATATCTCTGTTATAGTGGTAAGAATTAAAAGCTTGCCAGTTTGCCTTACAGCAATTTATAAGGATTACTGCGAATACTGAGATAGCTGTTTTTATTTTTTTAAGGCAAAAGTGACAAGTTTTTAAAGGTTACTACTGGCCTAGTTCGTGCCACTGCAAGATTGTCCCCAGTCAAGTATTTTCTAGTCCTTTGTTCACTCTATATTCCAATGTCCCAGGTTTTTAAAAATCGAATAGAGTCCTAGTTAAGGCTTTTTAGGGACAAACAGGAGTTTAGTTTCTAATATTATCTGTCCTTTCTAGTACTTATACTCTGTTGTGATCGTGATGTGCTCAATCATGTGAGGTGTGGAGCACTCCAAAATCCTCTGGCTGCCTATGGAAGAGGAGGACATGATCAGACTTGCCAAGGATTGGTCCCTTTGTTATTTACAAAAAAATTACAAATCTGACTTGGGTCGTGAAAGCCCTACAGTTGTCGGAGGGGAAGGGAAGTTGAATCATTTTAACTGTGTGGCAAAAGTTGATTCAATAAAAGTCTCAATGACTACAGTGGGTTCTGTGGTATTTTTTTATGAATATAGCTAGGTGCACACATATAACTACAAGAAATAAAACCGTAAGTAACAAATACTAACACAATATGGTCATAATAGAAATGAATAACGAAGAGCTACATCGAAGTATGGTCATTAAAAGTGAAAGAACTCTAAGTGCTGTCTGCAGTGAACTTCACAAAGTGCAACCTGCCTCCTTAGTCAGGCAAATTTCCCGCTGACTTAAATGGAAGCTTTGCCTGAGTAAGGATTGGGAGATCAAATCTATAGAGATTCTTGAAGTTAGTGAAGTAGCTGAAAGATTTTATCTCTTGTACGAATTATGGAATTACACAAAATTATACGTACAATAAAGAAGGAAGGTACAAAAACAGGATAACACAAAATACATCTGTGTGTAGCCAAGAAGAGTGAAAGGCCTGCAGAAAAGAGACAGAATCATTCAGTCTTGGTTTCTTATGCATGTAGGAGAGGTTCAAAATTTTGCACATGAGTAAGTTTCTGCTCAATGGCTTCTACTGCAAACCTTTCGTCGACAGCCACATGGACATTCACTTATGAAGAGTTCTCTTTCCTATGTGTATAAGCATCAATGTATGCATTAAAAATATATCAATTACTATGTCAGTCAGGTTGTTTCTTCACTTATGCTGCTCTTGCATCATCTTGAGAAGAATAATGTCAAGGAAAGTCAGTGGATCTCTCTTGTTTCCTGAGTCATACATGCCCTGGGTTCTACTGGGTTGCATAGTGGCTCACTAGATATGGTTAGTGCAAGTGGTGGCTTTATTAATTCTCAGAGGAATCGTGTGCAGGGAGGGATCCAGTCATGGACACACATACATTCAACCATGCACAAGCTCCCCACCAACCAAGCATAGAAGAATGCTCCACACAGTTTTCTCTCCTTCTGTTTTCTATAGTGCTATGACGTGTGCACTGCTGCTCTTCACTATGGCACCCTGCACTTGCAACTTCAGCTGCTTTTGCCACCTTGGAGGGCCTCCTAGTGATCAACAGCAGGAAGAAGGTTGCTCTAGGCTCCAGCAGCTCTAGCCATCACTAGCCTGGAGGAGAAAAGGTCACTTGAGATCCAGCATTGGTCTAAGCCAGATGAACCGCCTCACTGGCTCTCTGTCTTCTCTGTGGCAGCAGCAGTGGCTAGCTCAGGCTGCTGTGGTGGAATTCCTGTGACCACGTTCCTCCCGCTGATGACAAAAGTGAGATCATATGGATCATGGGCCAGCCCATGCACATCATGAGGCACCCCATGCAACCACAGAGTCCTACATATCCTTGCTATTGCCTAACTCACGAATGTCTGATATGTCAATAACTTTCTAGGAAAGATAAGAGACTACCTTAACCTCCCCTCTATCTCTTACACCTGTGAAGAAAGTAGTATCCTTAGACCACAGTGAACTCCTAGCAAAAGCTAATAAATATACATAAAACATTATCTCAAAGAAGGTACACTTCAAGGCACAATCTTCCTGTGAAGTATGCAAAGCTTTTTCTATTCAGTAGCTTTCTCATGTATTTTGCTAACTCCTACTCTTATCCTGCAAGGCTCCTATTTTGCACTGCTTTATCCTGTGCCCCTAAAGTAATCTGTAAGCATTCACTGTCCTTCAATTTACAAAATGTGTGTGTTGCTGACTGTAACCCATAGGTGCAGATATGACCAATTCTTTGTCAGCATTTCATATGAACCTCATCATATTGGTTTATTGTTCACTGTCTTCACTGCGGAGACAAAGTCCTGCAATTGAGGAGCTAGAGACAGTTGTTAGCAAATTCTGTTAAGATCCTATAAAGAACAATGACAATAAACTTTGACAAATTTACTATTATGTTTTAATGATTGATTATCAAACCTGTGTGGCACAGATAGAAACTGTCTATTTCAAGTGCTTGATACTACTCCAAGTAAAGTATAATAATGAGGGATGGTGTAAGTACTGCTAAGATTTTACAGACAGTGTAAATTAGTTTACTAGTTCTCCAGTGTGTCCTAATCTGGTGTAGTAAACACACAGATGTTTCTCTTTTACATGAAGAAACTGTTTATCTTAGGGGTTGGGGGAGACAATGCACTTTGACATCTTCCTCCCTGCTTAGGACAATCTTTGATTATTCAGCATTGGCTCATACTCTTTACCTTTAGAGAGGCTATACTGGCTTGTAGGATGTGTTTGCATAGTACCAGATACAACGGTCGCTTGACATCTAGGTCTTCCTTTGAAGTAAAGGCACAGAATGAATACTTCAATTCTTCCTGCTAATTTCTCCCTCCATTTATTTCTTCTGTCCCACTGCTTGGCAGCTGCAAACCTAATTCTTACCTCTAGGCAAGTGGGCAAGGAAGCGTCTCTTTCCTGAACTAATGTCAATGTATCTCCTTGGATTAATTGACAAGTAAATGGTGCAGCCGATATGTTGTTTTCCCAGGAGACAGTCCTTCACATCAGCAACTTTGTGACTTTGGTGGTCTGGAATTTAGTCCCGAATTTAACCCCTTCATGGCACTCACTGTCAGCTGAACTGTCAATTTTGCTGCCATTCCAGTACAGTATGGGCATGCAGTAATCATAATATAACTCTGCAGAATAGAGCCTTTAAATTAACATTTCCCATATCTCCCTGCAGTTAGTATTTGCTAGTTAAACAATTGATTTTAAATGGTAGCTTTTTTTCAGAAAACATGTTTAGGCAAATATTAGTGTGACACTGAAGTAATTTACCCTAGACAATTTTTTTTTTAATTCTAGCAATTTTTACTCAACTATCTATTGAAGTAATTAATTTATTCCTTCAAAAATCAGTAAAAAAGTAGCCTACAGACTATAGAAACTCTATCACAGTATTGTACGTAGGGCCCTATTTCTGTAAACCCATGTGCCTACTTTTAAACTGCGTGATACTTCTAACATGCATACTTTTGTGCAAATATTTAACTGTTGCAGGCCTGGAGCCAAAATGGCACATACTTCCAGTGGCACAAACTGTAGACAACGTCTTCTGAGAGGAGGAGAGGTTTGGTTTCCTGTCTCTGAAACTATTTTGAAAATGACTCTGGGTGTTTCAGTGTACCACTGTTCTTTTTTAAAATTTATGTTTAGGCTTATAAAGAAGCAAAGGAAAAACAAATTGCTCAGTACTCCATTTCAGTAAAGCACTTAAGTACATGATTAAACACATTGACTTTAATGGCCTAAATCCTGTGCTTAAAATTAAGCATGTGCTGAAGTGCTTTGCTTTGAATCAGAGCCAAATCAATGCTCCTCTCCTATTATGTGCTTCCTTAAAACACTCTTCAGGGTAGCCCAATGGGGTTCTGCATTTCAGTAAAAGCAGAATTTTACACTGTTTACAATTTATTCAGAACTCACAAGTAATTCCCAGTCCCATTTTATGTAGTCTGAGGAGTGAGGTATTTTATAGTGTAACATCTAGTTGAGTCTCTAAATTTGTCACAATGGATGTGTTTTCACTGTGTTTCTCTGAGGTTTTAAAACACACCTTCTGACGGACTGTTTGTGTGTGTGGGGGGTGGTGGCAGGGTGGGGGAAAGTGCAACTCTAAGTTGTGAAGTTTCCCCCAGAGGCTTTTTGTGGAGAAGAATGGGGATAAGTAGGTGGCTTTCTTCCCTGTGAAGGAAGCAAGATATTTCAAATGCAGCTCCACCCCATTCCCCCCTTCACACACAGTTCCCCAATATCTGCAGCATGCTTGGGAATCCACTAGCAGCTCAAGACTATCGGCATGGAGACCCTGTGCTTTTGTGCTGTCATCTTGACCCCCCGTGGAGAACCTCCATCTCCCTGCCAACATGACTGTGCCGATAGGTCTCCAACGTGGACAGAAGTCCATGGAGCCTACTAGGAGGTTTCTTTGCCTCAACGAGTTCCACTCGAGTGGATTCCCTGTGGATCAGAGAAGGAGGTGATGTGTACCCTTTCTGCCCTGACCAAGCCTGTCACTCCTTCCCCCTCCATTCTGCATCCTTTGTAATTATTTCAGCTTCTTCACCCTTAGATTCACCTGAGAAACTTCTACATTTTTGAGGGGGGCAGATAAGGAAAATGGGTAATATAGGTATAAGACATGAACTACTGACCTCTGTATGTAATTTCCTATTTTGAACCTTGAATTTTCTTTTCCAAAAAAAACCAAAACCCCTAACAGTTTTTAGCACTTCACCCAAACTAATTTTATATACCTCAAGTGATGATGCTTCTATGAATACATTCAAGGTGAAATGAAGCCAGTTTTAGTGATGAAATGGTGAAATTTTTCTACCAGACAGATGGAAAGGCAGCTTTTAGTGGGGGGGGGAAAGCTAAAAATATGAGGTGAAACCACAAAATGATTAGATGTTTTTGCAAACTGAAAAAAATGAGATTGCTCTTGCTGGCTTAGAAAGAGCCTCAACAGTCAAAACATTCACACTTCTACTGACTCAGAATCATCAAATTCAGGAATCATGTCAGTATTGTTGTTTCCAAGAGTCACCATGTTGTTACCACCAAAGATTCTGATGCCCTTACTCAAGCTGGGTCGTAAGTTACTCTGTATTGTTTGCAAAGTAAGGTATCGCTCAGTGAGAGAGAGGGAGTATGTGTGTGAGTGTGTGTGTCAGAATCTGGCCCTGTATGACAGTTCATGGTACCTCAGAAAATGAGTTATGTCACCTCTGCTGATGAAGAGCAAGATGGGTGAGCAACAATAATTTCAAAAGTTATGGAAGCATATTATAGTTTTTAGTAATCTTATTAAAAATCAAATTCACAACATCAGATTCTTCCTGTGCTGTGTAATTACATTACTGACATTTAATTGAAACTCAATGGAAATGAAACTTGGCCTAGCATAGGCATGTTCTGATGGTAAAAACTCAGCAGGAGAGTGCTAGCTTATTAAAGTTGTTCTTCATCTCTATATGTAGCATACGCTTTAGCAAATGTATACATTTTATTTTGAACTCCCATTCCTTGTCATTTGAAAACATTATAGTAGCAAACTTATGATTTTGCAGTTGGCTATTCCAATAAAAGTGCTACATTTCACAAATATGATGCAGCAAATTACAAAATTAAAATAATGGGTTGATAGAATGCCTTTAGAAACAAAGAATCCAGTTGTCTAGCCAGTAGCATAGCAGGATCATGGAACCTACTATTGGGACAATTAACCTTCACTGCAAGGGCTACTTAAAGATAACATGGTTTATTTTATTGGGGGGCGGGGGGAAAGGGGAGGAAATCCCAGAATTGTGAATTTTCTTTAAAACATATTTTTCTTTAGAATGTAATTGGTTCCCACCCTCACCCCCCGCCATTTTCAACAGTATCAAGGCCCTTCCCTAATGCTCTCAAGCAAAACTGTTTTTCTATTAAAAATGCAAAAGTGTGCATCAAAATTAAAGACGTTGCAATTTAAAGAAACCGCTTGCTTACTGTAATATAATTTTGCATGATATTGCTCAAGTACCCAACTACAACAGTTAAGACTCACAGTGGGAAAAAGACTGTTGCAGAAGAAAACTTGTGTGAAAGAAGTCTAGAGAACTTGAAACTGTTCAATCCCATCTGAAATCCCAGACAGCTGCAGCGGCACAGGAGCTAGCAAACATAGCTGTAAACAGGGGAGTTTGAGTGGGAGTTCTGTTGGAGGAGAAGATATTTGTATTTGGTTTTGGTTTTGTAGTATTTGTATGTGTAGAGGCTTGTAGGGGCTTTGTGCTGGGAGAGAAGCTGAGCCCTGATTGTGGGTAGGAGGAAGGGCAATGTAGATACCAGTCTAATAGGTTATACTGGCTGTAGAATGACCGTGCCTAACAGGGTACAGAATGTGAGTGAGGCCAAACAGCAAAAATGAAGATGTTTGTACACCAATGCGAGGAGCCTAGGTAACAAAATGGAGGAACTAGAGCTACTGGTGTAGGAAGTGAAACCAGATATTATAGGGATAACAGAGACCTGGTGGAATAGTTGTCATGACTGGACTACAGGTATTGAAGGGTATGTGCTGTTTAGGAAAGACAGAAATAAAGGCAAAGGTGGTGGAGTAGCATTGTATATCAAGGATGAGGTAGAATGTAAAGAAATAAGAAGCGATGAAATGGATAAGACTGAGTCCGTCTGGGCAAAAATTACACTGGGGAAGAAAACTATTAGAGCCTCCCCTGGAATAGTGCTTGGGGTGTGCTATAGACCGCCGGGACCTTATTTGGATACGGATAGAGCCCTTTTTAATGTTTTTAATAAAGTAAATACTAATGGAAACTGTGTGATCATGGGAGACTTTAACTTCCCAAATATAGACTGGAGGATGAGTGCTAGTAATAATAATAGGGCTCAGATTTTCCTAGATGTGATAGCTGATGGATTCCTTCATCAAGTAGTTGCTGAACCGACTAGAGGGGATGCCATTTTAGATTTGGTTTTGGTGAGTAGTGAGGACCTCATAGAAGAAATGGTTGTAGGGGATAATCTTGGCTCAAGTGATCATGAGCTAATTCAGTTCAAACTGAACGGAAGGATTAACAAAAATAAATCTGCAACTAGGGTTTTTGATTTCAAAAGGGCTGACTTTCAGAAATTAAAGAAATTAGTTAGGGAAGTGGATTGGACTGAAGAATTTATGTATCTAAAGGTAGAGGAGGCCTGGGATTATTTTAAATCAAAGCTGCAGAAGCTATCGGAAGCCTGCATCCCAAGAAAGGGGAAAAAAATCATAGGCAGGAGTTGTAGACCAAGCTGGATGAGCAAGCATCTCAGAGAGGTGATTAAGAAAAAGCAGAAAGCATACAGGGAGGGGAAGAAGGGAGGGATCAGCAAGGAAAGCTACCTTATTGAGGTCAGAACATGTAGGGATAAAGTGAGACAGGCTAAAAGTCAAGTAGAGTTGGACCTTGCAAAGGGAATTAAAACCAATAGTAAAAGGTTCTATAGCTATATAAATAAGAAGAAAACAAAGAAAGAAGAAGTGGGACTGCTAAACACTGAGGATGGAGTGGAGGTCAAGGATAATCTAGGCATGGCCCAATATCTAAACAAATACTTTGCCTCAGTCTTTAATAAGACTAAAGAGGATCTTAGGGATAATGGTAGCATGACAAATGAGAATGAGGATATGGAGGTAGATATTACCATATCTGAGGTAGAAGAGAAACTCAAACAGCTTAATGGGACTAAATTGGGGGGGCCCGGATAATCTTCATCCAAGAATATTAAAGGAATTGGCACATGAAATTGCAAGCCCATTAGCAAGAATTTTTAATGAATCTGTAAACTCAGGGGTTGTACCATATGATTGGAGAATTGCTAACATACTTCCTATTTTTAAGAAAGGGGAAAAAAGGTGATCCGAGTAATTATAGGCCTGTTAGTTTGACATCTGTAGTATGCAAGGTCTTGGAAAAAATTTTGAAGGAGAAGGTAGTTAAGGACATTGAAGTAAATGGTAAATGGGACAAAATACAACATAGTTTTACAAAATACAACATGGTAGATTATGCCAAACCAACCTGATCTCCTTCTTTGAGAAAGTAACAGATTTTTTTAGACAAAGGAAACACAGTGGATCTAATTTACCTAGATTTCAGTAAGGCGTTTGATACCGTGACACATGGGGAATTATTAGATAAATTGGATAAGATAGGGATCAATAGGAAAATTGAAAGGTAGATAAGGAATTGGTTAAAGGGGAGACTACAACAGGTCCTACTGAAAGGTGAACTGTCAGGCTGGAGGGAGGTTACCAATGGAGTTCCTCAAGGATCGGTTTTGGGACCAATCTTATTTAATCTTTTTATTACTTACCTCGGCACAAAAAGTGGGAGTGTGCTAGTAAAGTTTGCGGATGATACAAAGCTCGGAGGTATTGCCAACTTAGAGAAGGACAGGGATATCCTACAGGAGGATCTGGATGACCTTGTAAACTGGAGTAATAGTAATAGGATGAAATTTAATAGTGAGAAGTGTAAGGTCATGCATTTAGGGATAAATAACAAGAATTTTAGTTATAAGTTAGGGACACATCAATTAGAAGTAACGGAGGAGGAAAAGGACCTTGGAGTATTGGTTGATCATAGGATGACTATGAGCCGCCAATGTGATATGGCCGTGAAAAAAGCTGATGCGGTCTTGGGATGCATCAGGAGAGGTATTTCCAGTAGGGGTAAGGAGGTTTTAGTACCATTATACAAGGCACTGGTGAGACCTCACCTGGAATACTGTGTGCAGTTCTGGTCTCCCATGTTTAAGAAGGATGAATTCAAACTGGAACAGGTACAGAGAAGGGCTACTAGGATGATCCGAGGAATGGAAAACTTGTCTTATGAAAGGAGACTCAAGGAGCTTGGCTAGTTTAGCCTAACTAAAAGAAAGTTGAGGGGAAATATGGTTGCTCTCTGTAAGTATATCAGAGGGATAAATACCGGAGAGGGAGAGGAATTATTTAAGCTCATTACCAATGTGGACACAAGAACAAATGGATATAAACTAGCCACCAGGAAATTTAGACTAGAAATTAGACGAAGGTTTGTAACCATCAGAGGTGTGAAGTTTTGGAATAGCCTTCCAAGGGAAGCAGTGGAGGCAAAAGATCTGTCTGGCTTTAAGATTAAACTCGATAAGTTTATGGAGGAGATGGTATGATGGGATAACATGGTTTTGGTAATTAAATATTCATGGTAAATAGGCCCAATGGCCTGTGATGGGATATCAGATGGGGTGGGATCTGAGTTACCCAGGAAAGAATTTTCTGTAGTATCTGGCTAGTGAATCTTGCCCATATGCTCAGGGTTTAGCTGATCGCCATATTTGGGGTCGGGAAGGAATTTTCCTCCAGGGCAGATTGGAAGAGGCCCTGGAAGTTTTTCGCCTTCCTCTGTAGCATGGGGCACGGGTCGCTTGCTGGAGGATTCTCTGTTCCTTGAAGTCTTTAAACTACGATTTGAGGACTTCAGTAGCACAGATATAGGTGTGAGGTTTTTTGCAGGAGTGGTGGGTGAAATTCTGTGGCCTGCGTTGTGCAGGAGGTCAAACTAGATGATCATAATGGTCCCTTCTGACCTAAATATCTATGAATCTACGAAAAATATATGATTTCCATTTATTTCATAGCAAAACAAATTTCTTAAATCCTGTCACATACCAGGCTACAATTCAGTGGTGGGGCTTTATCATCTACCCTGTAACTTTTGGTGCCTTGCTGATGTAGCTCCTACCGGGGCCAAAGAGTCTTCCAGCAAGCGAAATGTATGTCCCCAGAAATGTATGTCCTGTATTGCGCAGCCCTCTCCTGGACAATACAAATATTTTAAATCTGCTATACCTTTAGGGGAATAATATATCAGCTTACTATTTTAAATAGAATTATCCAGACACTTCAATTTAAACACACTGGCTTAAATAAAACAATAAAACAAGTTTATTAACTACAAAGAGATAGTTGTTAAGTGAGTACAAGTAATGAGGCATAAAAGTCAGAAATCATTACAAAAAAAATAATTAAAGATAATATGCTTACTAATGCCTAATTTAAAAGAGATTAGATTCAAGCAAAATTTCTCACCATATGATTCCAGCAAGGGTACTGACCAAACTCTTCAGATCAGGATGCCTCCCGCTAAGTCCAATGGATGTTTTCCTTTGTTATCTTAGGCTTTGTCTACACAATGTGTAGAGCTCTCCTGCTGGCATAATTAAACCACCCCAAGGAGTGGTGTTAGCTATATCAGCAGGAGATCCTCTCCTGTTGACATAGCGCTGTTCACACCACCGCTTTTGCCGGTGAACCTTATGTCGGTCAGGTGTACTTTTTTCACACTCCTGACCGACAAAAGTTTTACTAACAAAAGTGGTAGTGTAGACAAAGCCTTAGATGTGATACCACAAAAAGACAGGGAGAGAGAGAGAGGGGTGTCTTGGAGTGTTTATCCCCCATCCCTTTTTTTAAAATATAGTTTCAGTCGCCCAGTTGAAAAAACACGTGCAGCTGGGAACTAGAAGACAAAAAATCTGTTTAGACGGATGTTCCTTGCTGTTTCTTTTCCACCTGCTTAAGTTTCCTTTGGTTTTCCTTTCCTGACTCATGACATTTACTGCTGAAATGTAAATTAAGGCAAACATATACTCCAGTGTTCAAGACAGGCCTGTTTGACCAGTTTGTTGCTACTCTGAGTTTTGAACATGCACTCAGGGAAATCTTGTAACTTCACTAACAATATTGCCACACGTTTTATCAGGACAATACTGACCAGCAGATTAGGAGTTTTCAAATGATACCTTACCAAGCATACTTTGTACAAAGATTATTAAACTAGTGCGTAAGCAGTGAATACAGTGCGTGTATATCATCACAATTCCCATACGTAGTTATAATGCCCAACAAGAATACTACAGAGATCCTACCTAGGAGGCCAATTGGTGTTAACTAACTTCACATGCCTGCATAAGACCTTGAACAACTATTGAAGGTAAGATAAAGTTGTAATTGGGGAACCTTCATTATATTTGGTGTTTGCTTAGGCCTGCACACTTTATTTTAAATGAAAATATGTAGAGCACAGATTGTTACTGCGGCTGCCTCAAATACAAGACCCTTGGGTCCACCCTGACATTAAAACACTCTGCGCATTTCATCTTGAACTTTTGTGACTGACAGGTGGCAAGTTATGTGAATTATGGTCAGTGACATACAGTAAAGTGTGTTATTCACTGGGGAGAGCACTGAGGCCGTAGAACTTCTACGTTGGCCTATTAAGATCCAAGCTGTTCATCTTTTTTTTATTTTATTTTATATAACATAGGGGCTCTCCTTGGGTCTCCAAGGGAATAAAAAGTGACTTGAGTCGAGCTGATGCTCAATCAGTTAATTCCATCATTAAATTTCAAACCTTCTCATTTATTAATATGCCTTTTTTCCACGCTTAATAAACTCAGGTCAAACAAGTGCAAGCTTAGATCTGATTCCAGTATTCAATTCTAAAAATACAATACTTAGTCCATTCTCTTCTTCCAGTGATTCACCTGTTTTTTTTATGGATGGTCACTGACTGCCTATGAAAACGTTTGCTTCTAAGTCGTGGGGTAAAGTTAGGCAGCATTTCCAGAGGCTTCTGTATTGATATACAAGACAGTTTAGGCTTAAAGGGATTTTCCTTCTGGAATAGTCAGAAAGGGGCAATTATTCTCTAGAGTAAATACCTGTCTAACTCTCCACTAATCCAGAGTTTGAACCTGTCAGATATTTCTAAATCTTCATATCTTGCTATGTATTCTTTCAGTCCAAACTATGAGGGATAATTCCACTTCCACTGCCCCCTGCAGGATTATTGTGATTCTGTTGTGCAAGGAGGGCTAGACAAAGAAGTACCATGCAGTATCTGTGCATTCCTCCTGTGAGCATCCTGCATAGCAGTGTGCATGAAGTAGGAGTAGAGAGATGAATAAGAGGGCTGAAGAGGAAGGTGGGCATAGTCAGGGAATCCATCCCTAGTCTCAGTAAAGACCGTCAAGGTTGAATAGTCATAGGTACTGGACTATATTCTCATCCACAGAGCTGGTTCTTCCAGGTCAGGATTGAGGCACACTAGTGAGATGGATGAACTTGCCGTGTAAACTCTGCTACACACATTCATTGGCTACATAAAGGTCAATCTCTTTGGCTGTTGGTGTGTCATCTTTCCCCAGCACAAGATCCACAAACTTTTTGTAAAGGAAGAATGGGTATTTTTCATCCTAGTAGTGGTAATGCAGACAGTCTTAGCATTCTACTGCTAAAAAACATTGCTTCTGGGATGTTACTTTAATTATTTCATAAATTCATGGATTCCAAGGCCAGAAGGAGACTAATGTGATCATCTAGTCTGACTTCCTGGATAATACATGTTCAATAACAGGTGCTCAATTTTGTGTATAGAAGTCCTGTAAGTCAAATGGATTCACTTTTATTTGTCTTTTTCTTGTTCTGACAGCTTTATTGACATACACAGTAGCATTGTACAGTACATCTATCTGTACAAAGCACTACTTTCAATGCTCTCCTCTGAGAGGCTGTGTATATACACAGCAGTATGTTAATAGTAATGAAATACAATCCTTAAATGATTTTCAGGCCAATAAAGTTAAAACAGAAAAGCAATGGCAGAGCTTTTTTATTGATGTTTTACTTACATTAATTAATCTTTAAGTACATGGTGGATTTATGCTTGTCATTTCATATACTAATCCTACTGGAAAAACTAACACAAAATTTAAATCACTAAAACTTAATTACTTATATTGAGTGTCAACATGTGATTGGAAATCTTTAATAGTTTACCAAGAATCTGAAATCAGTTTCAAAATGACAGTGTCTCCAAGACACATCTGGCAGATGATGTGGCGCATAAAGCAGGGATAGTTTTAGATTTTCTTCAGTGTGCTGTCCTTTGTCACCTGGAGGTGTTGCTTCCCTCTAGGAGGTGCCCAGCTGATGTCACCTTCAGCATTACACAGATGCTCAAGAATGTCCATTTCTCCAAAGGGGAACCGTCAGGACCATGTAGCAATTTGGACCTTGGGAACAGTGTGAGGGGATACACTAAATATACTTTGTGAGACCATGACTATCTGGTTGTGGGGTGGTTTTTCACTGCCTGCTTTATTGTCAATTACTCCAGGAAGAAATTTTAAAGAGAAAATGCAGCCTAAGGATAAGTTTCTTCAGAGAACAGCTTCCGAGCCCAGAAAGGAGGGTCCGTCAAGCCAAACAGAAGGGGAGCAGGAATGCCTTAATCGCACAAGAGTAACAGAGATTAGTATCTCCCACCACCTCCACTGATGAATGGGGATAGGAGACTCCCTACAGTGAGCAGATGTGGGAGAGCCTTGCCTTTTTAGTGAAGAGGATTTTTTGTTAAAACAGTCCCATCCCTCCTTAGCTTCTTTGTATCCTCCACAATGGAGTGACACACAGGCTAAATCCAGCACAGAGCTATGTGAACTTTCTGAAGCCGCAGAGCCATCAATGAAAGGTAGGGTGATGACACTATATACAGAGGAAGTAGGAGATGTCCTCACTTGGAGAAGCTTTTCATACCTGTGTTGTGAACTTCCTTTTTTTTTTTTTTGGTGTGGGGCAGGAGAGACAGAAAAGTATAGTGGCTGATATCTCTCCCTTGGCTAGGGCAGCAAAGTCTGCAGCTGTGAGATGGTATATGGTCTTTCTAAGATGGTGTGCCATAGGTAACTGTTCATAGATTTTACTCTGGATGGGAGCCCATTGTGGATTTGTTTAAACACACTTTATATCCGTACAATGATCTGTGTGTTCTCACTGTGGGTTAGCCATGCATTTGAAGCACAATTAGGGATGCTAAAGAGTGTGCAGAGAAGGCATACAGCAGCCATAGTCCTCAGGAGAAACACCACCTGGGAGCTTCTAGACAGCATGGTGCAATAGCTCCACTCCCCATGAAGAGTCTGACATACTCCCCATCACAGAGTCTGACCAGCTCCACAGGCTGGTGTGTTTTGAGGGGTAGGGCAGAACCCATGGCTTGCTCATTCTCTGCTCCCTTTAAGTCACCTAGCATCTATAAAGGCCATATAGGTGGGAGCAGGGATTATACTCACCATTGGAATTTGGTCTAGCCCCTCCATATGGGGGAAAGGAAAAAAAACTCCATGCACCCTTTTTCACTACCCACAAAAAGCAGGCCACAGTCTACCTGCACATAACTGTGTAAGTCTTATTTATAAGGTGGGAATATTATTCTC
This sequence comes from Lepidochelys kempii, assembly GCF_965140285.1. NCBI lineage: Eukaryota > Metazoa > Chordata > Testudines > Cheloniidae > Lepidochelys > Lepidochelys kempii. Next base: position 59,035,903 of record NC_136384.1, read on the forward strand.
TCTATCGTCTTTGTTTGTAAAGACCCTAACATATTTTTCTGTATTTCTTTAACCCTCTTCCACCAAATTGAATATATCATTCTTCCATTTCCCTTCGGTATTAGGAAATGTAAATATTGTCTGCAGAGGGGTGCGCTCTTTAGAATGCATCAGTCAAAGGTATTGGTATGGCGACATTAGTGCAGCTTACAAGTGTGCATGTCACATGACTCACAAATACATATTTTAAAACAGCAATATGTATTTGCCTGATGGATAATTACCTTGTATGTCTGATCCATTGTTCTGAGTGGGTAGAAGGGTAAAATGTATGCTTTTCCATTCCATAATGCTTTCTGACAGGATAACAGTGTTTGATGAATAGTTGTGAAAGAAGCCCACACGGATTCGGGCAGGGATGAGGTTAAACCCCCTTCCTAGCATCCAACTGTCTAATGAGACGATCAGTTGGAAGAGCTTCGCTGACCTTCAGGAAACTAAGTTTCCAGGGTGCCTGTCCTGCATGGAAAGGCTTCACGGGAGAGGAAGCTGAAGTGTAAGGAGAAGAGAGTGGTGGAAGCGTGTGTGTGTTCTGTTGGGATACCAAGCGAAAGAATTGATCCACAGGGATACAGGGTGGTAGCTGACATGCAGGTGCCACCCCTCCCTTAGGAGCCCTTTCTCTGTGACTGTCTGTTCCCAATTTTCTCCAGTGCAGGGCTGCCCTGTTCTCCCTCGGCTTCAGCAGAATCAAGCAGCTACAGCCCGCAAATAGCCATTTTGCAAGTGGCCTGCTACTTCTCCCTCTTTTCCAGCTATAGTGCTAACTCCTGTTACATTTTACCTTACTTACCCTTGAGGAGAGGGCACTATCCTCACTAGCATCTTGCTTTCTCTTGACAGAACTCTTTCCTGTTTATCTTGAGACTTGCTGTAGAAGCCTTTCTCTATTTATTTTGGATTATGGTTGAGGGAATCTTTAAGTATCCTTAAAGGAAAGCCTTTTTTCCTCTGCCTTTTTATGTAAAATAATCTTGATATATAAGAGAACAGTGTGGTTCAAAGCAGGGTGCTTAGTGTAGGGTTTCAAAACCCTTATTTAGGTGCCTACCCAAGTAGGCTGCTTTTGAAAAGTGCCGAGCATCTAGCAGCTCCCATTGAATCTTAACACTTTTGACAATAAGGCCATTTAGGTTTTGGAGCCTAATTCTGGGAACCCAGTATTCAGACTCCAGCCATGGTGTGTGGAATTCCATCTTTAATCTATCATTTCTCTAAATAGCTTGTCACAATTTTTTTTTAGAAAAGCAGAATTTACATGAGGAAAGGGGGTATTTGACAACTGCATTGGCTGAAGCATTTGAACTTTAAACAGGTTTTTGAGTAACAGCCGTGTTAGTCTGTATTCGCAAAATGAAAAGGAGTACTTGTGGCACCTTAGAGACTAACCAATTTATCTGAGCATGAGCTTTCGTGAGCTACAGCTCACTTCATCGGATGCATATTTTGGAAACTGCAGAAGACATTATATACACAGAGACCATGAAACAATACCTCCTCCCACCCCGCTCTCCTGCTGGTAATAGCTTATCTAAAGTGATCATCAAGTTGGGCCATTTCCAGCACAAATCCAGGTTTTCTCACCCTCCCCCCCCCCCACACACAAACTCACTCTCCTGCTGGTAATAGCCCATCCAAAGTGACCACTCTCTTTAAAATGTGTATGATAATCAAGGTGGGCCATTTCCAGCACAAATCCAGGTTTTCTCACCCCCCCCACCCCCATACACACACAAACTCACTCTCCTGCTGGTAATAGCTCATCCAAAGTGACCACTCTCCCTTCTCCCTACAATGTGCCTGATAATCAAGGTGGGCCATTTCCAGCATAAATCCAAGTTTAACCAGAATGTTGGGGGGGGGGAGGGGTAGAAAAAAACAAGGGGAAATAGGCTACCTTGCATAATGACTTAGCCACTCCCAGTCTCTATTTAAGCCTAAATTAATAGTATCCAATTTGCAAATGAATTCCAATTCAGCAGTTTCTCCCTGGAGTCTGGATTTGAAGTTTTTTTGTTGTAAGATAGCGACCTTCATGTCTGTGATTGCGTGACCAGAGAGATTGAAGTGTTCTCCAACTGGTTTATGAATGTTATAATTCTTGACATCTGATTTGTGTCCATTTATTCTTTTACGTAGAGATTGTCCAGTTTGACCAATGTACATGGCAGAGGGGCATTGCTGGCACATGATGGCATATATCACATTGGTGGATGTGCAGGTGAACGATCCTCTGATAGTGTGGCTGATGTTATTAGGCCCTTTGATGGTGTCCCCTGAATAGATATGTGGGCACAGTTGGCAATGGGCTTTGTTGCAAGGATACGTTCCTGGGTTAGTGGTTCTGTTGTGTGGTATGTGGTTGTTGGTGAGTATTTGCTTCAGGTTGCGGGGCTGTCTGTAGGCAAGGACTGGCCTGTCTCCCAAGATTTGTGAGAGTGTTGGGTCATCCTTCAGGATAGGTTGTAGATCCTTAATAATGCGTTGGAGGGGTTTTAGTTGGGGGCTGAAGGTGACAGCTAGTGGCGTTCTGTTACTTTCTTTGTTGGGCCTGTCCTGTAGTAGGTGACTTCTGGGAACTCTTCTGGCTCTATCAATCTGTTTCTTCACTTCTGCAGGTGGGTACTGTAGTTGTAAGAATGCTTGATAGAGATCTTGTAGGTGTTTGTCTCTGTCTGAGGGGTTGGAGCAAATGCGGTTGTATCGCAGAGCTTGGCTGTAGACGATGGATCGTGTGGTGTGGTCAGGGTGAAAGCTGGAGGCATGTAGGTAGGAATAGCGGTCAGTAGGTTTCCGGTATAGGGTGGTGTTTATGTGACCATTGTTTATTAGCACTGTAGTGTCCAGGAAGTGGATCTCTTGTGTGGACTGGACCAGGCTGAGGTTGATGGTGGGATGGATATTGTTGAAATCATGGTGGAATTCCTCAAGGGCTTCTTTTCCATGGGTCCAGATGATGAAGATGTCATCAATATAGCGCAAGTAGAGTAGGGGCATTAGGGGATGAGAGCTGAGGAAGCGTTGTTCTAAGTCAGCCATAAAAATGTTGGCATACTGTGGGGCCATGCGGGTACCCATAGCAGTGCCGCTGATCTGAAGGTATACATTGTCCCCAAATGTAAAATAGTTATGGGTAAGGACAAAGTCACAAAGTTCAGCCACCAGGTTAGCCGTGACATTATCGGGGATAGTGTTCTTGATGGCTTGTAGTCCATCTTTGTGTGGAATGTTGGTGTAGAGGGCTTCTACATCCATAGTGGCCAAGATGGTGTTATCAGGAAGATCACCAATGGATTGTAGTTTCCTCAGGAAGTCTGTGGTGTCTCGAAGGTAGCTGGGAGTGCTGGTAGCATAGGGCCTGAGGAGGGAGTCTACATAGCCAGACAATCCTGCTGTCAGGGTGCCAATGCCTGAGATGATGGGGCGCCCAGGATTTCCAGGTTTATGGATCTTGGGTAGTAGATAGAATATCCCAGGTCAGAGTTCCAGGGATGTGTCTGTGCGGATTTGATCTTGTGCTTTTTCAGGAAAACCTGTATTTGTGCTGGAAATGGCCCACCTTGATTATCAGGCACATTGTAGGGAGAGTGGTCGCTTTGGATAAGCTATTACCAGCAGGAGAGTGAGTTTGTGTGTGTGGTTTTTGGAGGGGGGTGGGGGGTGAGAAAACCTGGATTTGTGCTGGAAATGGCCCACCTTGATTATCATACACATTTTAAAGAGAGTGGTCACTTTGGATGGGCTATTACCAGCAGGAGAGTGAGTTGGGGGGGGGGGGCGGAGGGTGAGAAAACCTGGATTTGTGCTGGAAATGGCCCAACTTGATGATCACTTTAGATAAGCTATTACCCGCAGGAGAGCGGGGTGGGAGGAGGTATTGTTTCATGGTCTCTGTGTATATAATGTCTTCTGCAGTTTCCACAGTATGCATCCGATGAAGTGAGCCGTAGCTCACGAAAGCTCATGCTCAAATAAATTGGTTAGTCTCTAAGGTGCTACAAGTACTCCTTTTCTTTTTGCGAACTTTAAACATACACTTTAAACTATCAAATGTGAAATCAGTAGTTAAATAATGTTAGTCTCTTTGATGTGCAAGTACTCTGCTGGTTCTCTTTTTGTACTTCATGACCCAGTTTGGTAAGTTAAAATTGATTCTGATTTTGGGCAGAACAATAAAATAGTACAGTTAGACATGTAGAAAAAGAGAGGGCTTAGCCTTAGATAGATACACTATCTGCATTAAAAGTCACACACTTTAGTATAAACCTGGATCACTCCTTTAACTTCGCTTGTGTAAGTGCAGAATTTGGTGCATAGTATTTTTTTCAGTTCTCCATATTATATGACATTCAGGAAAAATTGTATGCACAATTGTAGTGTGAAGTAGGTTGTCTTAATTCAAAAGCTAGCATAAGTTTCAAGAAATCAAATATGGGAATGAAGCCCTCCTCCTCTCTTGTTCATCACAAAAGCATATTATCAGGGATTTTCCCAAGGTTTACTCTCAAACAGATTACACTGGTCTCTCTTAAAGAATCAAATGGTGCTCAGCTGCAGCAGTCCATGCAGTCTACACATGTAACAGATGCGGCAATGACTTCAAAGATGCTATTACAAGCACCTGTGGAGATATTTAAGGAGCCAGATGCTGCAGCTACATGTCTTCCACACACACAATGTGCCCTGTGATCATCTTCCAAACGGGGGAGGGGGGTGCAGTAGTTTAAAAAGACATTAGCATTTTTTAAAAATCCCTAGACAATGCTTTACTTGAGTAAATGAAGTTTATTGCTCTTATGTAATAGTCAGTATATACTGTATATTTTAGAAAAAAAACATTTAATTTGTTGTTCATATTGTCTCATGGCAAGTGGAACCTTCAATATACTGGATGGCTTCACTTTGGAATTATGCTCTGAGGAACCCGGGGAGAAGATCAAATACCCCAGCCTGCCCTGGCTGGAGGATTCTTTTCCCTTACCAGTAGTTAATACACCAATCATTTGGTTAATCCTTTAAAACTCCACACATATACATTAGCTGTCAGGGAAAGATGCTCTTAGTCCATGACATCGGGCAAAGATTTTTTTGTCCTAATAGCAGCAGATGGATAGATAAAGTCATAGGGAGCAACTGTGATTATCTAGTCTGACTTCCTGCAAAACTCTCACTTTCCCTGAATTGATTCCTGTTTGTACTAGACAATATCTTTCAGAAAAACATCCAAGTTTGATTTTAAAATTGCCAGTTATGGAGACTCCATCTCAAACCTTGGTAAACTGTTTCAATGGTTAATTACCCGACTACTAAACATTTTGCATCTTATTTTGAGTCTGGATATGTCTAGCTTCAACTTCCAGCTATTGCATCTTGTCATAAATCTGTCTGATTTGAAGAGCCCTCTATCATCAAATTTCTGTTCCCCATGTAAGTACCTGTAGACTTTGATCAAGTTATCTCTTAACCTTCTCTTTGTTAAGATAAATAGATTAAGATCCTTGAATCTATCACTATAAGGCATGTTTTCCAATCCTTTAACTAGTCTCAAGGCTTTTTCCCCTGAACTCTCTGATTTTTCAACATCCATCTTGAATTGTGGGCACCAAAACTATACACAGTATTCTGATAGTGGTCATACTAGTGCCAAATACAGAGGTAATGTTACCGCTCTACTCCTACTCAATATTCCCCTGTTTATACATCGAAGGATTGAATTAACCCTTTTGGCCACAGTGTCACACTGGGTCCTCATGTACGCATGATAGTCCATTATGACCCCCAAATCTTATTCAGACTCACTATTTCCCAGAAGAGAGTCCTCCATCCTGTAAGGATGGCCTGCTTTTTTTGTTCCTAGATATGACTTTATATATGGCCACATTGAGACATACATTGTTTGCGTATGTCAAGCTTATCAGGTGATCCAGATCACACAATAATTGGTCTGGCGTCTTCATTATTTACCACTCCTGAGTCTTTGTGCCATCTGTAAATTTTATCAGTAATGATTTTTTTTTTCTTTTAGGTCATTGGTAAAAATGTTAAACAGCAGAGGATTAAGATATCTGCAGAATTCCATTAGAGAAACACCCGCTCGAAGATGATTCCCCTTTTACATTTTGACAGTTGGCCAGTTTATAATCCATTTAGTATGTCCCATGTGTGCTTTGACTTAGGCTGTAGTGTAGATATAACCTAAGAGCTTCTCCCACCGACATGGGTGGTTTTATTATGCTGACGGGAGAGCTCTCCTGTCTGCGTAGGGTGTCTTTACCTGATATGCCCTAAGTTTTATGGCATCATAATTTGGGTAAACTAATGGGTTTGCCTGGTGAGGGCAGGTTTCTGCTTTGCTTTTTTGTCCTGCTCTGAGCTGCAGCTGGTCATCATATGGGCTTGGGAAAGAATTTTACAGATTGGCTCTGTGAGAGAAATTTATATCCCCAAAAATATCATGTAGATTTTCCAATTTTTACCTGTGGTTGTTGATTTTACAGGCCGCCTTCATAGATGCTCACTCCTTGGAACAATATTGGGAAGGATCAGTCATCTGTAGTAACTGTTCATGTAGGGGCTGCAGTTGCAAATCTGAGTGCGGTGCTGAGAGGGAGCGGGTCCAAAAGATGCATTGAGTAGTTGGACGAAAGAAGAATTTAATAAACTAGCAAAAATGATAGCCCGCTTCTTCTGTGTTCAGATCTTTGCTTGAGGAAAGGGCTGATTTCAGAGCCAAATATCAGTTGAGAGGTCCCTCTGGGTATCTGTTTCTGGGGCCTCTTAAGGACACTGTTCAAAGAGAGTGAGGATGTTGGCCTAGTTCTGTTGCTCGGTAAGCCGTGTAGAGATTTTTAGTCTAAATAGTTCAGTAATGATATAGCAGTTCCTTAAATCCTAATCATTATGAGCCTTTATTCACTGACCTCTTCATGGCAACAGCAAAGTTTGGGTTATAAGGTGGCTACTGTGAACTACTTAGTGTGTCAACTCATCTCATTGGTTTACTTTCCACTGTTACTCTAACAAGAGATGCGACCGACAATACGGGTAATGGATTGAGTTGTTCTGCAGTAATATATGAGAGATGTGATTGGTATGACCTGTACTGAGCATTCCTAGCTTAACCCAAACTTTTAACAAAGTTTCAACCTGTTTCTATATGTTGTTGATTATATATTTGCTTAAATCTCCTTTTTTTCTTTTTATTACTAGTGGATTACATGATGATCTAATTTCAGAGTAGCAGCCGTGTTAGTCTGTATTCGCAAAAAGAAAAGGAGGACTTGTGGCACCTTAGAGACTAACCAATTTATTAGAGCATAAGCTTTCGTGAGCTACAGCTCACTTCTGAGGAAGTGAGCTGTAGCTCACGAAAGCTTATGCTCTAATAAATTGGTTAGTCTCTAAGGTGCCACAAGTCCTCCTTTTCTTTATGATGATCTAAAAGCACTAGATGCCATTATTGGTTTCCGTCTAAGACATCATTCATAATATGGTGTGAATGGAACACTACCAAATGAGTGAACGCTGTATGAGACTTTAAATGTTGGGTCACATCAGGAAAAGTATCAAGAAAATTGCATCATGCACTTCATAGCTCTTTTGAAAGCTAGCTATTTCTTACTGCATTCAGTGAAGTGTTTTGGGAAAACTTAAATCTGTCATTAAAAGAGAATTTGTGTAATTGAAAACTGTACATATAGTCAAACTTTTCATTTTAAATTACATATATATATTATCCTTCCTTCCAAATCCAGAGAGTGTGTGTATTTTATTAATTCTTAAATTCAAATTTGTGGCATATTTAAAAAAATAAACCCTTTTCACATAATTATCTACATGAAAGGAAATGGTTATAAGTGGAAAATAAATAGCAAAGGATATTTTTCTTTCTAATGTAAACATCTGGTAGTAATCCTTGCTTACACAATTAATGGGCATTTAATTGGCAATGATCAGTTTATTGCAGCAATATGAAGTGAATGTTTCCCCAGGAACAAACAGCTGTTGCAAGAATTTCACAGTGATTTAGCAAACACCAGGTGATAGCTGTATCCAGAATGAAGTGTTCTGTCTCCAAGCAAGTACAGTAGTATCAAATTATTTTTTAAAAAGGGTATAAAAATAGCACTGCTGAATTTACCTGATTCTCACAGGCTTTGGAATTTTTTTTAAATTAACCATAATGAAATAACTTTATAAATATCCACTTGAATGCCCAGCTGACTTCAGTGAGAGTTTTGGGTCTACAAGAAATGCAGGATAGGAACCTAAATGATCATTATGCTCAAATATTTTAAAACATCTTTTTTTTTCTCCCTTGTATTAGAAGTATAGGTCCTGATCCTATGCTCGTAAGTCGTTCCTTTCAACTCAGTGGGGTGGGACTACTCTCATGTATTCCTCCAGTTAAGTGATTTTAAAAGCAGGCCATAGCCTGCCTCTTAAAAGCTTTTGCTACTTTGTTCATTTTTAATATTTTATGCTCTTAAGTTTCATGCAGCATAATTATTTTAACTTTCTTGATTTTTAAAAAAGATATTGGAATCATTCAGTGATTACTGACCATCATATTTTTTCTTAATAGATTTTTATCCCATTGTCTAAAATTAAATGTGTTGTGTTGCTTGCAAGCTGCTTTTCCATTAAGGCTTAAATAAAAAGTTTTTCATTTTTCATTATGCACTCTTATTACTAATTTAATAAAATGATAATAGCTATGCTAACTTTCTGTTACTCTGCTTTTGGCATAGATTAAATTACACATTTTAAATGTAGCACACTGGCTGGCACGCTGATTTCCTAAAGCTTGGTTTCATTAGTGAGGAAATTTTTACTTCAGCAAAATGCTTTTATTTACTACACTGTTTAGTATTAGCCTATGCTAGAGTTGGCAAACAATGCACCAAAATGAGCAAAGCATTAAGGACCAGTTTATAGAATAAAGCTTTTATTTTTTCATGTATGCATTCCACCATAATTCATCTCCATGACAAAAGCAGACAATCAATCATCTTCTATTGTGCTTTTCTCCAATAAAATTACCATTCTTGATATAACAAAAGGAAGCTGCCTAAGTACAGGAACATTCTTACATGTTTGAATCAATAAATTGACCATGCTTCCAAAAAAAATAACAACCCCACTTTTAAATCATTAATATGACAATGCAGGTTTTAGATTAATTGATCTATATTAATATCAGATTACAAGAGAGCACTATCTTTTTCTTTATTCCTCCAGAAAACAATGAAAACCTATGCATGTTAAAGGAAATTGTATTCTATTCCAATGACCAATTTGTATCTTGTAATGTTGTCTTGTCAATAATATACAATCACTGTGAAGAGTATACATTAAGTGATTTATAAAACACAAAATTCCTGGAGATTCTTCATATGTATTTTAAATCACATGAATCAACCACGAACCACATTCTATATTATTTGTTTCAGAGTAACAGCCGTGTTAGTCTGTATTCGCAAAAAGAAAAGGAGTACTTGTGGCACCTTAGAGACTAACCAATTTATTTGAGCATGAGCTTTCGTGAGCAAATTGGTTAGTCTCTAAGGTGCCACAAGTACTCCTTTTCTTTATATTATTTGTGCACTTCAGAGCTCCTCTTGATGTTGTTCAGAGTTTTGAGTACATCAGCCATGCAGGATTGGGGCCAACACATATTATATTAAAAAGAATTACAGATGGAGTCCAGCCACAATATTCAGACAGCAGGCTAATAGTAGTATATTAACATTCTTTCAGAATCCTATCAAAGGAACCAATTAATCAAATTATAAACTCTCTTATTTTAAAAGCACTAACATTTTATGGCTTAGTACAAGGATGTTAAGTGTACAGTATTTAGTACAGTAATTAATCTACCAAATCAGTTTAACTTGTTGCTGTACGTTTTGCAACTACCTTTATCTTGAGGGATTTTTTTTTTGTCAATATGACAACAATATGGCATTATAAAATGGAAGATGTGGTGGACACTTGTGATAAAAAAGAAATGTTTTAGAGTCTGAAAGCTAGTCTTGGTGACAATACAAATATAACCTGAATGTGAGATTCAGTTTTTTTATGGTGTAGCCATAAAAACAAAAACATCTTTCTGGATCTGAATTTCACACTATGAAATTAAAATGTGAATAGTTTATATATAACACAGCACAGTAACAGGATTAAGTTAAACTAATAATACTGCATGTCATTAACTAGCACAAAATTCAGATGACTTTAGAACCCCTGAAGACTTCTTTAATTGTATTTTCTTTTTTCTGAATTAATGAGGCCAGGCCATAACATGTTTCAAAAAAATGAAGTCTTTTGTTACAGAAATGCAAATACAGTGGCATGGCATCTAAGATACTAGACAATATAGAGGGCTGTGAGAATATTTTCATCACATTATAAATGGACATCACAATAATGCAGGCACCCATTATCTAATTAAATTTTCTGAATATTTTGTTCTGTTAAAACACCTCATAAGCTTTAATTGTTTGTGAGGATACAGTACCTAACTTGGTTCATAATCCATAATGACAGAATACAATAATTCTGCATTTAGCAAAGCAAAAAGTAAAAGCAGGGTGTTTTTTTTGTTTTTTGGTGTTAAAGGGTAGAACTATATTTGTGAGTGTCACAGATATTCATGTACATAGGGTGGGCACATTGCACCAATATTAGAGTAAGAAATATGGGAAATATTAGCTGGAAGTATATGGTAACAGATATACAACTAAATTGTCATTTTTACTGGAAACTCTAATTTGTACTATACAAACAGTATAAGAGTTGCTTTTGGGGGAGCTTATGCTTTCAAGGATTTGTTGTTCATGTGGATTTGGAACCTGCCTTTACCCAGGTGAACAGCTCCACTTAAATCAAAGGGACTGTCCAGCTACATATACAGCTTTCTTCTTAACTTGGTCATGCAAATTAGCTTCTAGGCTTCTTGTTCAATGAAATTTGCCAGGGACACATACTAATAAAAATGCCCAGATAAAAAAAGACATCAAATTATATTAATAGTGAATACAAGAATTGAGGAATTAGGAATGTCTAATATTATCTGCTGTACCCTAGTTAACAGTGAAGATAATGTTGTGTAAGTATGTATTGCTTATAGATGAAATTCTGTAACCAGCTAATGAGAGATGTATGCTGCTGCATCATATTCAAAGATGTTTTTTCATGGATATGAAACATAACTTTTTAAAAACTTCTATAGTATTTTGACCAGTAGAAATAAGCATGGAAGACAGGAGTTGGCCTCTGAAGGTTGGACTTGGCCTCTGTTGGACTGAGACAGGAAACACATTTTAGAAGTCAAAGGTGGGTGGGAAATGGTTTTCCCATCCTGCAAACATTTTCAAGATTTCATTTTTTCCAAAACAGAAATCTTCTGATATTTTTCTTGAAAAAGCCAAGAGAAACCCACCTCAGAATAGCCAATCCCTTCACCTGGGATTGAGAAAACCAAATTCAAATCCTTGCTCTACCTGATTTGGCATAAAGAGCTTACCCAAGTCTCACACATCACAGCTGAGGGGCCTACTCAGCAGGCTATTGGCTATTCTGTCTCTCTGATTTTTTTTTTTTTTGTTAAAACCAGAAATTCCATCCTCGAGCTCAGAAGCCTTCCCTGTGAAAGTTGAGTCAAACCCGACCCTTTCCTGCAAAAAGTTTCATATTTGGTGAAAATACTTTTCAGAAAACTCTTAAGCAGCTCTGTCAAAAGCCCAACACTGAAAATCACCCTGTCACTAGTCTCCTCCTAGCTAATCCAGAGGACTACTAGCCCAAGCACTTCAACCAACTCCTCTGCTGTTGTACCACATGAGTGGAGAGGAAGTCCCACAGGTAGCCAGATTCAAACAATTTAGGGTTTTATGAATTACACCCAACATCTTGAATTTTACAAAATGAATCTGAAGCTACTGCAACTCACACAGCAACAAGTGTAATATGCTTCCTCTGGAAGCCACGCTTATTGAGAAGGCTACCATTTTTTGAGATATATGAAGTCTCTGCTTCCTGTGTTTAGAGTGTATTACAGTAATTCAATATCAGTGTGGTAAAGAGCTGGCTAATAATAATATAAATTGCATCTGACTGGCATGTCCTAACCAAGCAAAATGAAAAATGTGTTCTTGGTCACAGCTGCTATTTGGGCATCAAGATGCAGTAGAGGAAATCTGACAAGACTCGCAGGTTGGAAATCTGTGTCACAGTTGGTGGGCAAATCCTCTGAACAAGATTTCTTTTTCCAGCCTACCAGCATTGTCTTGTCCTTATGTGGAGCTGTCCTTAAGTTGAGTTGTCTTTCGTTCGGCTTATGTTGCAGGCCACCAGCACTTTAGTGACCCGAGAGGACAAAGCCAGAAAAGGATGTTTAGGGTCTATTATAATGCAAAGAAGAGGACTTGAGTGTCTGGTCAGGCCATTGCACAATAGTCCAGCATCTGAACAATATTTTTCCCTAGTCAACTAAAACCAAAAAATGTCATTAGCCTCTAACAATGGGACAGGTGTATCGTAAACTCATTTGGCCACTCCATGATAAGGGTATAAACTCCAAACTCCAGTTCCAATCCATGAGCAAAATGCAGCATGTAGCCAGCTCTCTGTGTAGTCAGAATACACTTTGAACAGTACCCGTGGCAATCAGGAGATTGAGTTAACTCTGAAGAATTCCCAACCACCTGCTTGCTTGCCTTTAAGATGCCTCCTGCTACTCCCCTGTTCCTAATCTCTGTCCTATATTAAGGTTCATTGTCCCTTATTCTTCCATGACCTCATCTTTTTCTCTTATGATATGCAAGCTCACTCATCTCTCCTTATAATTCACAATAACTATAAAAGTGAAGCAACCTCTTCCACATACACATAGTGGAGCTGAATTGCACCACTGTAACCCCCAAATAAATCAATGGAGCTACCAGGGCAAAATCAAATGAGAAGAGAATCAACATGTAAAATCCAACTTGAAGTGTTTCTTTTGTAACAGCGTATTTCTAATACAGGAAATAATATCTTTCTTTTATTCTAAGCTATTTTCTGGATAGGGAGCAGATGATGTAGCATCCATTATAATCAAAATCCCATTTGCAAAATCAATAGCCATAACAACAAACCAATAATTATGAGAGAATCTGAAGGCCATAGTTACAGGTAAAGTGAGAGTAGTTTCAATAACTCACTGTTCCCCTGTTTATATATTGGCATATTTAAACCCTGTAATAGAGAGACATTTTATTAATACATCCAGATCATTTATTGATATTAAGACAATTGATTTTGTTGATTAAGAAAAACTCTTTGTAGCATGGGATATATCAGTTAATCAACTTCAGCAAGGAGACAGATTTCCTTGACCTGAGTTTACGGTATACTTCTGGTAAACTGAGCTTGGGTATGTTAAGGGTATGTTCAGTAACTTTCTTCTAAAATACATATTGATTCTAATACTTCCCAGAACACTTGCTAGATCTGCCACTTCCTGGGAAGTCTTGTATAATGCTAGTCTGGATGAGTTTTAAGTCCTAATGAGAGCAGCAATATATTCCTGCCTGTGTCTAAGTTATCAGTGTGTTTTTGATTTCAGATGTGTGTGATCATTTGTTATAGTAGTACCTTTTACAATGTTATATTTTTAAACTAGTGCAAGGACACAAATGTAAATAAAGTGCCATGCTCTTGCCATTACCCTCCAGTCATTTAAATAGAAGATTTATTACTCGTGGAACTTCGCATGACAACACCCTGAGGGATGGTGAACAATTGTCCAACATTAGCCTCTGGGAATGTTCATCAAGAAAGGAATGGAGCCACTTCCACTGCAGTCTGTAGGTGAGTGTATAACGTGTTATGATCAGCTGTATTGAAAGCAGCTGATAGATCTAACACAGAGGTTGACCTTCATCCATCACAGTTAAAACATTGCAGTGTAGCTATCCTTTTGCCAGGATGCTGTACAATAGAAAGTCTACCTAGTACACAGATGCCATAGGGTACCTTAATTGTAGCATTTAGGTCAAATGACACTAATCTGAGGCTCCTATATCATACAGTTAAAGGGAAATACTAATGATATGATTCTCTGTTACACTAATATCCATTTATGTCAGCCTGTCAGCATGCAGGGTGTTAATGGAAACAACCCCCTCAAAATAACCTCTATTTAGGAGGCCACCGCAGCTCATGGTGTTGAAGTCTCTACACTGGCCCTGCATCAGGAATAGAAAGTATGTTGGGGGAGGGAAAAGATGTGGATGAGGTGTACTGTGCAAAAGTTCTTCTCTGCTTGCTAGGGTCCACCAGATGTGGGGCAGGCAGACCTCTAAAAGGCCTGCAAATATGGGAAGTGCTTAAATCCATCTTTGACCCCTTCCCCTCTCTTTCTGCTCCAAGGGTAGTAATGGAGTAACTATGAATTGGGCCGTGTGTGTGTGTGTGTGTGTTTGTGTGTGTGTGAGAGAGAGACATTTTGCTCATTGCTGAAGTGCAGCAGTTAGTTATCAGTTCACAGCAACAGTACACAACAGGTTACAACAGAATGTGAAGAATAATTTATGCAGTGGCAATTCCAGGGGAGATTTAGGTAGGCAAAATGCAAAGTAATTATCCAAATAAGAATGCTGCCAAGGTACTAGGGTTAATGCTCAAGAGCTCAGCATCTTGGCTTTGTTTTATCAGACAGACAGAATCTCCAGCACTACAGACCACATAGGATTATCCTAGGGCACTAGCTCAGTAATAACTTGATGGGAAATATGCCACCTTCTGAATCACCCCCACCACTTAAAGCAGTACCTAGGTTCTCCTTGGAGGTTTTTCAGCCAGGTACTGACCAAGCTCAATCCTATTTGTCAATTGAGATCTAAGCAGATGATAGCTTGAAATAGTATGAATACAGCTGCAAATATGTAATGCCAATTATATATTCTAGATACTGTATTGTTTGCCAGAATATATTTAAAGTGCTGTTTATTTGGCTGGATTTGTCTAAAAAGAAAGCTTAGCCAATTTATATTATTTTTATTTTAAAGAATAAATGGCATTTCTATTTATTTTTACTTCTAATGACTAAAACTTGCACAGCTATAGAATTATTTATCATCATCTCAGGCAGCTCGTGCAGACTGGAGGAGTCTGACATTTTACTTTTTAAAGAGTAAAGTTAAAAATGAATTGGTGCAACCATACAAGCTCCTGCTTTGTTTGTGAAAGTTCTCAGAGATAAAGGTTGTCTCCCTTTTTCTTTCCATAATGGTCTCAGAGTATCTCCCAAAGATGGTCATGCTACACATCCTTCTCTCCTGAATTACTATTCCTCAGAGTTATCAACAGTAGGCACAAAATGAAGAACATGAAAATAAATGTTCTCTAAATCTAACTACTGGCTGCATCCTGTATGTACAAGAAGGCATGGGAAATAATGACATTATAGCTGAACTGGTGTCTATACACAGTAAAAGAGAAGGAAAACACTTAGTTCATACAGGAAAAATACTTTAAAAGCAGCTTTGATTACACTGGCCTCAATGCTGAATTTTGTAGTATACTGACAAGTGCTGCACCTGTGCAGAACGTCATTGGCTTCAGCGGGGCTCTACAGGCCAACAGCTGTGCCTGTGCATGCTAGCGTGTGGGATCAATGCCTCTGTCATTTGTGCTTGTCTTTGCCTATTGTTGTAAGAAATCTTACCAACAGCCTTTTACTGAGATTCAGTTCACAGCAGGGGACAATCTCTGCTTACTGTTCATGGAGAGATGGGACTGACTGAAGAAGTTTTTTGAGTGGAACTTCCACTGGTTGCAGAAGTGCACTTGCTGTGTAGAATGGCTGCTCCTCAGCTCTGCCACCCCTTTAGTCCCAGCACATCTCCTACAGGCTACTGATACTGTAGCCTATCAATATCCTTTGGCAGGGCAGGGAGCCATGCTGGGGAGCTGCCGCGCTCTTCATCTACAATTTCAGGAGCCAGTTTGTTCCTTTTTCCTTATTTTTTTTTGCACAATAGGGAACAAAGGGGAGCAAATCATATTTTTTTTCCATAAATGTGGAAATACATTGGGATGAGGGTTGTGGAATTGCAAGAAAAGTAGAGAGAGAGGTTTACTCCAGAGTGAAATTAGATATCTATGGAACAAAGAAGTGGAAAGAATGCAACTCCTACCCCAGAAAACGAATGCTCTTGAATTGAAAATGGACCTTCCACTATCAATGATAATGAATAAGGAAGATTATGAACCAGGCATGTACATTAAAGCTTCGAAAATATTTCTGGAAATGAAAAATGTTTTTCCAGTTCAAAAGAGGAAATTATTATTTGCAAGTAAGAAATTTGCTTTAGAAGTCTTGTGGTTCAGAGATGCAAATGCATTAATAAAGACTGCTCTGAAGACAGTGAGCTAAATTCTGTTCCCTTGTAAGAAGCGGAATTTGGCCAAATATAATTAACGTGGACTCTGCATTTTAACTTACATTTTGATGATTATCAGGGTAACAGTCTATAACATGACATACCTTCTACCTGAACAACAGGCTGGTCTGTTTTGCAAAAGGAGAAATTTGTCATATTTGGCAGAGACTAGTTTACACTGTTTCGGATTGAGTAGGCACATAATTTATTGTGGCATCTCAATCTAAAATATATATATATATATATATATATATTTATACATTTAAAAAAAATAAATTTCCATCACATCATTATTGAAAGCACTGATCCATGCCAAATGATGCATTACATCATGACTTACTGTGTTATGCCACATCATTTGATGGATTAGAGCACATCATGTTCTGACACATCAAAATTAAAAAAAATTAAGAAGGAAACCACAAAACTTGCTCACATATCATTTCAGGTTTTTGCAAGTTGCTATTCTCTGCTCTCCAATTTAGCTTCCAGCATTTTAGTACATATTTTCTGTTGCTATGGTTGTCACTGAATGTATTTTTGTTGTTTGTATAATAGCTTGCTGCATGTGGAAGCTACTAAAATAAAGCATCTAACTTAAGGAATGTTGATGCTGCATATATGCTTTCTGGATAATTGTTGCAAATACTTCCCTTAATAGAACTGATACAATTTTATAGACTTCACTGGGTTGCATTGAAGTATGAGGACAGAAGATGGGACAGAAGTTATTCCATTTCTGTGTCATTTGGATATTTTTTTTGTGACTAAGGATAAAGTTACTTTGTTACTAATGATGCTTCATTTCTATGGGCATTTAGATGAAATGCATATTTAAGAGTTTCGTCTTGTGTTTGTGACACCACAATTGGTTGTTGCAGAAAAGAGGATTAAGACTTCTGGTAGAAAAAGAACTGATGAAGAAGAAGGAGAATCCACCACATCTTTATATGAATATAATTGCTGGTGAATAGATAAATTGGATATTTATAATGGAGAGGTTTCTGTTTATCAAGCAGCAAGAGTGTGCTTGACATTATGTAAGACACATCTCTTGCTCTGAGGACAGACAATACAAAACACATTGAGAGACCCAGAGGTAGGTTCTACCATGGAACAGAACTGTGTACTGGGACAGTGAATGTGTTCCAGGAATAGGGAAGCATGGAATTAGCCACAGACAGAAATGGAGTGGTTGACTGCCCATGAATAAATTGAGACTAGAAATTAAAACCATCAGAGGAATGAGATTCTGGAACAGCCCCTTCCAGTAGGAGTAGTGGGGGCAAACAACCTAATTAGTGTTAAGATGGAGTTTGATAAATTGATGGACACAATTACAGATGGGTCTACCTGGAATAGTAGGGTAAAATAGCACTAAGATAGCAGCAGAGATGTTAGCAGAGCAAGGTAAGAACAAGAAATGTATGCTACATATGGAAGATGAGGAGAAGGGACATAAAAAGTGCAGTGACTTGGCTAAAGGAAGATGATTTAGCTGCAACAATCTGAATGGTGTGGAAGAGAGTAGAAATTGGGGATGACAGAGATGAAGCTGCCACAGCAAAATCTGGAGATGATCAAACATTTTACTGTAGGGACAGAAAGGAAACACTGGATTTTTTGTGATGCTGTTTCCTATTTAGTGCTTTTCAAATGTAGGGCTGGATGGTGCCTTTAAGTAACAGCTCTGAGTAAGGAGCAGTGAGCAGCCACACTGTCCTAGTAGAAATTTGGAGCTCCTTTAGTTTGACGCAGCATGCTCTGTGTGTCATTGTGCAGAGCAGGAGGACTATGGCCCCACTTCTATCTCATCCCTTCTGTAGTATGTGTTCCCCTGTGGGTACAGAGAGAGCAAACACTGCACTCCCTCAGGGGTAGGGTCTGTGTTTGGGACTAGCTCTAGCCTTAGCAGGGACTCCACATAAGTTCCTTGTGGCCCCCCAATTCCTGACACCTAGCCCCAGCACAAGAGCTATTCCTAGTCCCTTAATGAAGTAAATTATTAACATTTAAACAGTTAAAAAAATTCCATTTGAGAAAATGGATACAAAAATCCTATAAAGAAGTATTTGCATTGCTTAACTTGGTGCACAAATTTATCTGTTTTATACACTTAAATGCAGGCTTTGTGAGCACAAGTGCCTGAAGAAATTCTGTACGTGCAATTGAAATGGTTAGTTTTTAAGGTTTGTCCTGAAAAATTGTTTCTAAATACATTTTCTTTTTCAGTTTTCCATCAGATGGCAGCTAACCTTCATAGTATATTATGCATTTTTCTACATTTTTGTCTAATTCCAAAGCTGCTGTTATAGAGTCATGCACTTGTAGTACTTAGAAAACAGAACTTTGTGGAGGACAAGCATAATATTCTCAGTATGTGTAGGGACTCTTTTCTGACTTGATGTTCATTGGGCATGTTGGATAACTTGTTAACGGCCTTAAAAACAAATATTACCTTGGTATTTGGAGTATTAGCTTGGCATTCCCTATGCTGATACAGAGGTGTATAATAACACTGAGGTATGTTATGTAAGGCAATTTGGAAAGGTGAAAGAGAAGTGAAAGAAATGAGATACAATTATAGGAAAAAGCAACTTAGTCCATATATCACATCACAACTGGGATATAAAATAAACAGTGTGGGCAGATAACCCAGAAACTGATCTAAATAAGAGAGAGGACAAAGCTGTCTGAGTTTCTTACCTCATTAGTCTCTCTCTCCACTAGATCTGGCTGTATATCCTAAAACATGTCTCCCCCGCCCTCCCCAGAGCTCCATCAGCCTGAGAATGGGGAAAAGAGATTTAAAAGTATATTGCCCCCTCTGAGTAGATCCCCCTTGATCAATTTTTGGAGTAAGAACTCATTCTGGTTTCATTCTCGAAAGACATTAAAGTCTGGAAAGGAATTCATTGGGAAGTCAGTTGGCAATTGAACATTTTGTCATTTTTGAATGGCTTACTGTATTCTTCCCAAACAGTCTCCAACAGTAAATATCATTCATCTTCTTTATTGCAAATGTCCCATAGAGAGAGAGTTATTTTACTGTATAAAAGCCTTCTAATGTATTATTTAGCGTAACTAGTATAACAATAGTAGCTAGAGGCCCCATTGTGGTAGGCACGGTACAGAGTAAGAAACTGTCCCTGTCCCATAGTGCTTACAGTCTAAACAGGTAAGACCAAAAAAAACCCCAAACAGTGTTCCGAAAGGAGTGATAGTATTTCCATTTCACAGATAAGGAGATAAGACACAGGTACTAAGTGATTTGATTAAACAGAAAGTGCATGCCGGAGCTGGGAATTGAAACCAGACCTCCAGAGTCCCAGTCCCCCAACCTCCATTTCTCTCCCCCTCTCTAGTATACTACATTTTAGAATGCCCATTTCCGTTCAGTTCATCCTTAGTCAATTAGGGTCAAAACCCTAATAGTTCTAATGACTTCAATGACCCCAGTATCATGAAGATGTCTGTAAAAACAAGCTATACAAATGTATTCCACTGAAGAGCTTTTTAAAAAAGATGCAACAGAATGCTTCAATGCTAATATTATTCTCAGTCTTTCAAAGCAATATCGGCTACTAATCAGTGTGATAACATGTGGAACTGCTCATTTCCTTTCAGAGTAACTTGAGAGAACATTCTTTGTAAGATGCTCCTGGCATAGCTGGAAGAATATTAAAATTGCCTGCAGTCATACTAGTCAATAAAATATAATTAGATATTAACACTGGAATGTTCCTACCCTCTTCTCTCCCACTCATTTCTGCAACAGTACTGGTGAGTGACTACAGTACAAAGTTACAAATAACAGGAATAAACCCAGAATGTTTTCCACAAAATCCCCAAGTTCAAATAATGATGCTAGCCATCCTCTGCAAAGTTAACTCTGCTTGGGTATAACATCCCATTCCAGTTCCAAATGCCACTTCCAACAGAGCAGTGGGTACCAATAAAAAACAACTGTTGTACACACTTTGCCACATCACAATTACAACTTATTTACCCTTCTACATCTATCTGGCCATCTTAGATATCAGTGTGTGATAAGTGTAGGTAAATGTTACCTTTCTACTGGCAAATTATATGTAATGAAAGGACTCAGTCGGGGGAAAATATTAGACTCTTATTGAGCAGTAACAAATGTTTCCACACAATGGTATTGTATGTGCAATAAAGCTGCTTTAATACATATTCAAGACTCTTCTCCTCTTTATTATGCTGTAATCTTTCCTAGGCACGTCTGCCCATACAACAAGGTGGTTTCTAAGTGAGGTGCATAACAGCTATTCATTTTCGTATACTTGTTACAGGTATTGCTATCTATCCTGTACTTGGCTACATCCATGCTCTACCCCAATAAATGTAGGCCTAATACACATCTTGAATACAATAATGTTTGCTTCCTGATTTAGAACCAAATTAAGACATCTGTACTGGGTGCTACAGTGAATTATTTTGCAATATATTTTTTTTAATTCTATGTTGAAACTGCCTGAACTGTTCTTAAATAGGTGTGCACCATTTAAGTAATACAATCCTGTAAGCCCTCTGGTAAGAAAGCACCATTGTTTAGATGACCCATCTTTATGCCTGAATCAGAAAATTAATAGCTACAGTGCTGATTTTTCCTGTGCTGTCTTTTTATTGAGAACCTCACATCTGGTGCCAATAACTCCATACCATTTCCTCTCGTGCCAATGTCCAAGCTGTTAAAGGTTAAGCTAAGACTTTCTAAAAGTGTATATCTTTAAATATTTTGTCTTTGGCTCAGCTGCCATTCCCACAACTCATTAATTTAGTTTTACGGGTGAAAGATCATTATTTGACTACTGGCTTTTCACTCCAACAATGCATATTCTCTGCTGTATAAAAACTATATGCTTTGGGGTGGGTAAACTGGTTCAGATTAAGCAATAAATAAATAAATAAATAAATAAAAATCAAGCCACAAGATTTTATAGAATCAAAAGGAACAGATCAAAGTCATTTCTGTGAAAAACCTCACTGCTAATGTTTAGTGTTTTTGTCCATTGGGGTCCAAAAGTGCCAAATGATGGGACATCATCACTTTTTAGGTTTCAACCCAATTTGAGGTTCTAAATCCTGGCAATATGATAGCCCACCCTTGAGGCATGAGCCTCTCCCTGAGTGTTTCTGTGAAGACTAAGAATCAAACATTTTTATTTGAGACCTTAGTAGAAGATCCTTACACCACAGATTTCCTTGAGGTCTCCTCTGCTAAGGAGGGAGCTCTTTTCCTTCAGCTTGAGGGATGGAATCTGCCTCCCTATGCACAAGGTGCACTCATCAGATTTAAAAGGGATAAATTGCTTTCCTGACTACCTGCTTCTAGTTATGGTAGTTTGACTGAACAGTGATCAAGTATGAAGAATCTACACATTTTAATTTTCCTCCAGTAGAATTGTGTAAACAATTCCAATTGTGTTCTGTCCTATTCTCAAATTGTAGCTTTTTCTATAACCTTAGATTTACAAACCATAATACAGTTTTGTTTCACTGCGTTTGTGTTGAATTCAATGGGACTGCTTATGAAGTAAGTCTTCAACCCACCAAAGCACTTGAGCTCTTATCAATATCTATTCACATGCTTAAAGTTAAACATGTGCTTATGTGCTTTGGTGGGTTGGGGCACAGATACTTGTCATTGTGGCTAACATTGGCAGAGTCAAGCCAATAATGAAACCCTACTTTAATTCATATGTGCAAGGGGGCCAAGTTACAGTTACTGTGGTAACCTTAATTGTGAATTCTGTGATTCTTGCAAGATTAAAATATCAATTTAAATACTGTATTAACATGCAGTAAATATTGTGCAATTTTTTCCTAAATACGATCAAGTTTTAAACTAATCCAATGTAAATTTGGCCAGGCATAGTTTCTAAGCTTGATGGATATATTCTAATTAGTAATATTGACATCTCTCCCAAGTAGTACAAATTAAAAACTTAAGAGATAAACACACACGTAATTGACTGTTGGCATGCAGGAGTTGTTTGATTTGCAGATGTGAACTGCAAATCAAACAACTTCATGGAAATTATTTGGTAGAAAGCTCTGGGAATTTGTATTATTTTGTAGTACATTTTCACTTCACCCTGCACAAATATCATCGTTGTGATTTTGTGTGGTTTGAGGCTTTAGTGAATACAGTTAATGCTTTCTACATGGCTGTTTGTTGGGAGACTACCTCTGACATATATCACACAATGTTGCCTGTTGATTAATATAATTAGATACATATAGTTTTCTTAGAGCTTTGTGAGCCTGGAGATATCCATGTTTACTTAATGTTCTGCAAGCACAATTCAAAACCCTCTAGGCTCACCAGGCCTGTTTCTATAATTCTTAATTGGGAATAGTAAGCCTTGAGAGTTTTGAAATACCATGCTTAAACTGAGCTCGGGGACTGATGATGTCAACTATCAGGACTCCCCATGTAAGCCTACAAACAGCAATATGTGGGTTTTCCTAAAATATATATTTGTCTGCCAATTTAAAAAAATATACAACTACAACACTATAGTCCTCGAAAGTTCAACACACATTCAAAAATGTGGTTTAGACCACTAATTTTATCTTCTGAAAAATTGAGACCAGAAAAACATACGATACTGGGAAGATGGAGACTTACCCCGGGAAAGTAGAGGTTTACCATTTTGTCTGTGGGATATGTATTAAATTTGCTTCCTTAACTACCTGATAACTATTGAAAGCTATTTTAAAAACAGATTTATGGTTTTATGAATTTTACATATTGTTTTATCAGATTCCATGCTGTATTTTGTGAGAGATTTCACTGTTTGCTTTGTAAGAATAGGGCCATGATCAGCCATTTATCATTTTTCTCTTTTCCATTTCAGCTGCCTTTCCCAATTTTACACATTACTGCAGGGTCATATGGGTGGCTTCAAGTAATATTGTTACAATATAAGAAACTGCCTACCATTCACCCTAGTATTTTTGCATTTGAGTCTGTCTTTTCATACCTTTTGGAAGCTCTGTCTTCAGTGCACTCTAATGATCCTGCCTCAACTTGAAAAGTGTATTTCCTTATGTCTGAGTTTCTTCCAAAAACTCTGCAATTCTTTAAAAGATAAAAATAGAGGGTCAGATTAACAGAAGGAAGTAGGGTGACCAGACAGCAAATGTGAAAAATCAGGATAGGGGGTGGGGGATAATGGGAGCCTATATAAGAAAAACACCCCAAAATCAGGACTGTCCCTATAAAATTGGGACATCTGGTCACCCTAGAAGGAAGAGAAAGCCCAGGAAGTCCAGTACATTTTTAAATTCTTTTGCATTTTATGCTGTCTTCTAATTATACTTATCTGTGCTGAATAAGTGAAGGAAAGCCGAAAGAGGAAATGGATAGGAAAGGAAAGAGTGATTTCTTCAAACCAAAAGTGACTTGACTCTCACTCTGAGAAATGGATAAGATTTTGTTCATTTACTGAATTTCTGTTTCAGTGTGCAAATTCTTCTTGAGAAGATGGAAGCTGAAACAAGTATGATGCAAATAGACATTGGAATAGTGAACTCCAAGCTATGTGAATTGGTGTCAAAGTTTACCAGTAAGGGGGAGGTAAGTAGGTAGTAAGAGAATGGGAATCTCTGGTCCATTTTCTGTACTTTTCTATTCTTTGTTCTACTATAGTCTATTATTATATTAGGTTCCTTGCTGTAGTATCAGAGTGCCACACAATAGTGCATTAAGCAATATGATTACCTCTGTTGTATTTGGTTGAAGATATTAGTCAGAATTATTTGTACACTATATAATTAGTTTAGAGTATTAAAATGTGGGTACAGTGTCCAAAGTCTGGGATAGAGGCTAGTGCTAGAAGGGTTTCTGAAATCATAGGAATTTGAAGGAGGGAATGGAGCTGATTCCAAGTTTTGAGGAAATGGACAGAAGGGTAAGGATTTGTATAAACTGCAATAAAGGAAGACAAAATATGTAGTATAGAGAAGGATGTGAAGGAGGAGAACAAACCTAAGTGTAGCTAGGTTTAGATAAAACTCAGATGAACATCCATACTATGGGGAAAACCTTTGCTCCGCTGAAATCAGTGGGAGTTTTGCTATTGACTTCAGTGTGGCAAGTTCACTCTTTACGAAAGAGACTGGAAGTGTTTCAGACGGACTCCAAAGGGTTATTTGTTTTTGGATCTCAGCTCTGGAACCCAGAAAAAAAGATGAGGTTTTTGTGCTGAGAGATTGTATTTAAGGAGGCTGAAACAGAGGCTTGGCTTCTTTTTTATAAGGAAAAGATTACCATGATTTTTGTTGTTGTTGGTTTCCACTGACTGCTAAACACTGCTTTAAAAAAATTTATATATGGCATTTCAAATACACCTCTCAACTACTATTCATGCCCTCATTTGGGGTGTGACATCTAAACCTGATCTGGATTTTGATTTTGAAAACAACACTAACAACTGAAAGGTATGGTTAGATCAAACATTAAGGTGAAATACTGAATCTTTGTTGTACGGGTTCTGTATAAAGTTGACGTGTTCCTTTATTATATGTTAGCTGAATTATTGTTAGTAGAGCTATTCAGGGAAAATTCTGTAACAATAGTTCTGATTAAGTATTGCAAGTCTGGAGTAGAACTGATTTCCTAATATGAAAGGGGATGAACAGACATATACACACACCTACCTTACTGTCCAATCTGATAGTTCATCCCTGTTGATGATGGTGTACAGTTAGCATCCTTTGGATACATAACTCTTGCTTAAAATTCATATTACATTAGCCAATGGACTGCAGAGGTTCCACTTGATACCACCTAACAATCACTTTGCTATCTGGATGGGATACCCTCGACTGATTGATTATATATCCCTGAATTTAATTGTGGTGGTTCATGCCACTGCAAGATGCTATAGTTGATAATGGAAAAAAACAATGCTCCCCCCACTCCTTTTTTCCTCCATAACATATTACATTGCTATGCCTTGATCATTCAGTACAAGCTAAATTTTAAAAGATTAAAACCAAAATAGAGGCAAATGTCTGAAATGTACCACATTGAAAAACATTAAATCTGCTTTCACTGCCATTCCTCTATTGTAAACATTGGTCAGCTTAACTGGGCAAAAATGTTGTGTATGTGTAGTTAGTAAGTTTGCTTTCTTACATGCATAATATGAGCTTGTAATGGAGGTGATG